>NC_089789.1:28016105-28031105 GCF_040412425.1 Macrobrachium rosenbergii
GTCTTATCAGTTGCTTTTCTTGCGCTGGAATGGTTGAGAGCAATTGCCCAATATTCATTTCCGGTGGTATAGTGATGTGCAGGAGGTAGCTCTCGTGGGGTGTCGACTAGTTTCGCCCTTCTCGTAAGGGCATCATTCAGGACGGGATCGCAGGATGCAATGGCTGTAATGCTTACACCCCACGAGAGCTACCTCCTACACATCAGTATATCACCGTAAATGAATATTGGGCAATTGCTCGCAACTATTATTATTATTATTATTATTATTATTATTATTATTATTATTATTATTATTATTATTACCAAAGAGGTAGGTGAGATTCAGACGGGCTTGTTATTATGACGTCATCGGTTTTAGCCAAAATCCAGTAACTCATACGGAACTGCATAGGTATTTATGCCAAATTTAGAGCGTTCGTTCATTTATTTATTTGTTTACTATTTGTTTACTTGTTTTTTTATCCATTATATGTTAGCCTTATATATTTACCATTAATTTTATATTTATCATATATTATCTTTACCAGAAACATCGGCGGTTTCACCCATAGCAGTTGCCAAGAGGAATTTAGTAAACCGGTAAAATCTGTTTTATATTTGAATTCATCATTAAAAGGCGTGTAAATGAACTTGAATAATGAAATTTATTCATGGCTTATCCATTTCACGCCCACACGCGCGCACTGAGAAAGTTGTGAACACGCGATTTTAATCAAAATAAGAATAAAAAAAAATCGAGTCTGGCAACTTGAATCTGCGAGTGTACACTTCACAGTGGCTGGTTACAAAACTAAATAAAATGCCGGTGTCAGTGAAATATCGCTTAATATTGTTAAACTCTGTTAAATTATCAACTGAAATCAATGACTTATGGTAAGTTAACAATGTTATCGTCGTAGTGTTATAATTCAGGTTAATATTTAATTTACGGTAACTGACTTTAAGCATAATGTATGATAGACAATGAAGCCTGCCTACTGGTACGTTATGGTCGGAAGTTAGAATCACGAACTTCGTTATCGAATAAAGTTCTTGTTTATTAAAATGATATATTTCTAGTTATTAAGCCATTATTACCCAAGGCTAGCCAAATTTGCATGGCTTAATGACTTATGGGTAAGCCAGTGTTAAAATGGCTGCTGACGTTACTGCACAGGTATTAAGTTGCTTGGTTGATTAATTTGCAATAGTAATAGTAACAGGAGAGCTTTGGTTAATTTGGTGAATATTTTCCATAGACTGCTAGTTATAGCCTAAGCTAGTTTAGGTCGGGCTGGATTAGGCAAGACATGAAGAAAATCGAATAGCCTAATGAGGATGACTACTTAAGAAGTTGAACCCTTAAATACCGTGTATTGAACTTGAAAATATAATTTTCCTATGTATGTATATGTACAGTATGTATATAATTGCATGGATAGTTCTAATTTCAGAATAAGGCAAGTTTATCAAATGTTTTCAAACATATCATGCACTAATGTAACCCCCTTGTACACTAGGTTAGGTTAGGTGTGGTGTGTTGTGGTTGGTTAGGACATTTGCTAACGAAACAAATGTTAGAAATGGTCAAAGCACACATTAAAAGATAGGGAAATGATATTTTCCAGCTCAAAATACAATAATGGTTTAAAGTAAAATTTTACCTCTTTATGCTCAGCTTGAACGTTATTTTCCTCTTACTTGTACATACACAGCATTTGTTACGCATATGTTCAAGCATATATTACATGCTCTGTGTCTGTTTCGTATTTGGTGATAGTTATCAGTCACTATAAGAGTGCTGTGTAGTCTTGGTTACTGTAGTCTAGATCTAGGTATGTTTTAGTTGTTTTGTGCATAAATTAATGTATTTTAAAAAGATGAAATTAAAAAAACTCCAATGTTTGTGGTGTTCTGTTCAATTTTTACAAGTTTGTGTAAGTTTTCAATGACTAGCTAAGGTTAGGTTAAGGATTTCGGGCAGTCCTGAATTTATCAGTGGCCCAGGTTAGCCTAGGCACTTTTTCAATGTCAGCATTTTGGCAGAATTTACACCCTTATGGCTCTATTAGTGCAAATAAATGATGGGTTACTGTACTCTAAACATACTCAGGTCATTCTCATACCATGGAGACCACCCCTGGATGCTTAATCATCATTGACCATTTAAGTAACTTTAACTGGGGTCGTTTCAGTTTACTTGTCACACTTAGGTTAGGTCATCACACTGCAACCAAGTGTTGATACTAGAATATTCCAGGCATCATTTTGAATTTCTTGTATTCTCATCCATGGAAGTAGGGTAGTGATGGTAGCTCATCTTATGGTTGTAGGAGTCCTGTTGTTTAATATGTAACCCATAAATTGGTTGAATCTTTGTAGTTTGTATTTAATAATGTCTGTTTTTAATGCAATTGGGCCAAAAACACCAAACCCTGAGCTGTTAAATTTTTTCAAAGCTTATCAGTGGACTCAAGAACCTAAAATTTTTCTAGGATGAGTGAGGTAAAATCAAATTATATATAAGACTTACATGGTGCAGCATTGTGGTAATTAACCACTGGAGGTTGGTTGCCACTTCCTTGTTTATGATATGGAAAGAAAATGGTTGCCATAAATTGCAAATAAAAAAGAAATGAATCTCTGTCCAGAAGTTGTATTTAATCTGTCCAATGTTTTTTTAATGCACACTTGTGAAGAAAAAACACAAAACATTAAATGAACTGCGGCAAATATTTTCAATTTTTCAAATATTCATTTATCAAAAATAGGAACTTTTTTTAGAACTTTTTCTAATAGTAATTTTTTACTAGGATGAGTGAGCCTTTGTAAAATTTACAAAAATATATAAGACCTATACCCTATACATGAGCACACAACTGATGTCCTGTACAGTATTGACCATTGTAATGGTTAATGTTGAGTAAGTTCCAAGTACATGCACTGTATATTTGTAAAAGTTTTTAATATTTTACTTGTAGGAAGTCATGGTGAACATCTCAGGTATGGTAACCTTAAAATTTTTTTAGGTACCTCTCAAGCAGATGCTGAAGAAGATCTCAGGTGGACTGGAGCCTGGTAGCTCTCAAGCAGATGCCGAAGAAGTGAGGTGGACTGAAGCCAGGCAGCTCTCAAGCAGATGCCAAAGAAGTTAGGTGGGCTGAAGCCAGGTAGCTCTTAAGCAGATGCCAAAGGAGTGAGTTTCATTTAAGGTTTTGTAGTTTCCTGGAGATGAAAATGTGCAATAGTTATAATATACATAAGCTAGATAGCACCAATAACATTTTGGGGACTAGTTCAAGTTTTCAGCCCCATTGCAGTGATTTGAATGACTCAAGTTTTTTCTCCTTTTTAACAGATGTAGCAGCAAGTCAGGAAGAACAGTTAATAATGCCTTCGTGTCATCCAAGTGACCACATTCCATGTGATGATTAACAGGGCGCTTCGAGGTTATACACGTGTAAATAGGTAAGTGTGATTGTGATTAAGAATGAAAAGACTTCCTCACTTGACATGAGTAAAGGGCTGTTGTGGTATGTGAAGGTGATAACCCATAAGGTGTTAGGATTTTATGAAAGAATTATCACCATACATTTAATAACAAATCTTGAAGCTAGCCATCTGCAAGATGGAACTCACTGGCTAAACCATTTTAGGATTATCAGCATTTATTCTGCTCTTTATTTTCCATCCAAAGTGTCATTTTGGTGTGGAACTCAATTATTTTGCTTGAGAAATATGCTTCACTGGTGCTTCTTGAGTCAGTAACAATCACAGACTCATGGAAGGGGTATTTTGAATAATTTTATCAACAGATAAAATTGTAGACAATAGACACACGCTGTTGTAGGTAATTCAGTCATGACACTAACAGTGACTCAATCTAGAGATGTTGCAGTTAAGTGCACCTCTGTACGGAGAGAGATTTTGGACAGTCAGTATGTATGTATGTACTACACGTGGTTGACTCATTAATTTTGTCATATTTTATCTAATATAATATTTTTAGGCTATAGTATATACAGTACTGTATTTATTTTGGATGAATCTTACCTACTGTTAAAGTTAGCCTATATCCCCTGGCCAATCGGCCAGTCAGCATTCAAACAAAAGATCGAATGGCTGCTGGGATGACTGTCTAGTTCACCTGTTCTCCACCAGGTGTGTTTCGAATGTTTTAGCTTTTGTCAGAATTCTCCTAGCCGCCATTGTGCATAGGCAATTGTTGGTATTCTGTGAAGTTTGGTTGTTTTGCACCAGTTTACAGTATTGTAATTTCATTTTCCTAGGATGTCTTCCACCAGAAACAAAACCAATAACATCAGGCTATGTAGGAATGGTTTTTGTGTAAACAGGATGTTAAAATTTGAAGTAGATCAACATTGGGTTTGTACCGGCTGCAGGGGTACAGTGTGTGATCTCGAAACTAGGTATGAGGAATGTAGGGATTGGTCTGAGGACTCTGTGCTTAAATATGTCAGATACTGTAAAGGAAAAGTAAGGAAGCTGATAGATTGCAAAAGCAATTAGTGAATTGTCCCTTCACCTGTAGCTAATAGTTATCCCTACTCAGGCTAGCCATTTTGATATTGCTAGTATTGAGACTTCTTGGGTAGCTCTGCCTTCTGCTCCCCTTTCAGTTCAGGAAAAGCGTATCGAGAAGTTAGAACAGGACGTTAACATTATTTTATTTTAAGTTCTGTTACAATTTTAACTGAGTTCATGACAAGGAAGTGTTCCGAATCTCCCCATAATGTGCGTTCTTTTTCACGTTCCCCTGTTAGAAGTATGGTTTTGGTGCCTTCACCTGTTCGTAGACCGAGCCTTAGACTGTCCTGCGATAGTGGAACTTTGTAAAAGAGTCAGCTACCAGGGAACCGGTCGGTTCTCAGGGCAATGGGGTTCTGTGCTCTCCACTACCTACTTCTCTCTTTTCACAGTCTTATTGACTGTATTTAGAATTAGTATAATATACATGTTAACATCCTTCTCAAGACGATCATTTTAGTGTTCCCTCTCCTTTTCACACTCATTGTCTCATATAATGAGTTAGCCAAAAGATTGTTTTGGTAAACGTTAATCTTCGCTATGTGTGTATCTTCTACTGTCATTGGCACCTAGTATGAGGTTGTTAGCACCTATAGGACTAATTATGTAGGTGTAGACAGTTTTATTAAAAATAATGATGTCTGTAGCAAGTTTTACGTATTCTGATGTTATGTTGAATCAGTCGATTGTTTAACCAATCTCTCATCTTTTGCTCATTCTAAATCCTTGTCTGCTAGTCTATTCCCCTTTTCCATCGAAATGCACATTTTCGTTCTTTGTATGCTTTGTCTTTGGCTGTCGGCAAATCTCTTACTTCTGCCTCGATTAATGTTTCTCTTTCCAAATCTGTCAAGTTTGTTGACCCGCTTTCGGATGAGGCAGGAGAGTCATTGTAACACCTCTTCCCAACATTTCCCATTTTCTTTTGGTGCCTCGTTTTCTTTCATTTAGGTCACTCGTGTGGACTTGGCTGAGTTGCTTCAGACTGTCTCCCTTTCATCAAGTCGTGGATGCAATGCAGTACTCAGCTGCTGTCACCTCCTGTCGTCAGGTGCCGCTTCCTGTCGCCAGCTTTCTCCTGTCCCCCGCTGGTGGTAAAAGAGTTTGAATCAGAGGATCTCCTTCTGTTTGATCGGCATTTGCAGGAGTGTTGCGCGTCGCTTCATCCTCATTTAGTTGAGGAAGGAGACCACATAGAGAATAGGTCTTGCTTGTCTTGGAGTATTTCAGCGCCCTTTAAATATTTGGAGAAGAGAACCCAAGCTTTCTCCTTCAATCAGAGCGCGTTTCGTAACTTTCCTTGTACTCAGGCGCGCAAAGCTCCCTTTAGGTCTTCTGGGGCTTGTTTTCTGTTTTTTTATGAAGTAGCAGAATCCGACTCCAGGGACACAGCCGCTTAATCGCGCTTAAACCATCTTCAGTAGAAGGTTCGGTTTCTTTTCTCTTTCTTGTGAAGAGGTGGACTTGAGACTGACAAGTGCTTTGGACATGCTGAATGAAGTCTCAGTTTAGATTGTTGAAGTTTTTAATCTTTTATTGAACTATTGCTCAGTATATTGCCTCTTCTCTGAGTCAGCTTAGAGAGGTTGAGGCACCAGCTTAGTGGGCTTTTGGCGCTAGCCTAGGAAGTTTGTGAAGCCAGCTTTAAGGGTTTTTGGCGCCAGCATGTGTTCGAGGAAGAGTGTTAGTTTTTAACTCATTTCTGATGCTTATACAGTAAATTCCCAGGATTTGCCGGGGGATGCGTACCACTGCCCCCTGCTAATAGCTCAAATCCACGAATACTTAAAACCCCTGTAAAAACACTTATAACTGCCGTTTTGATAGATCAAAACACCAAAAAAACCCTCTAAAAATAGTTATACCTGAAAATTTTAATAGTTTTATCACAAAAAGTGTATTTAGTCACAAGAATATGAAAATACAGTAATTTGTGAATATTTCTCTTTGAAAAATTCCGTGAATAGGCGAATTTTCCGCAGATAATGTGTATATATGTTCCACAGAAAATCCCACGAATTGCTGAGTCTGCGAATTGTGAGGATGCTAATCCGGGGTGTCTGCTTTACTAACTCGGTTTGGAAGAAGTGAGAACGCTTATACTTCTATATGCTTATGTTGCACAAGTTAGGGCAATAAGGGAGGATATATTGGTGCAAGTCTTGTTTTATACCTTTCGGGATAAGTTCAACCCTCAGGTTCTGGTAGATGGCCAGTTTCAAGCCTCCTGGCATGCTTAGAGAGACTCGGGAGCAGGACCTTACATGGTGGAGGCAATGAAGGAGAGTTATGTTTCCATGTTGGTTACCCTCCACTGGTTTAATCTCCTATTGCTGTTCCTTTGTCTTCTCCAGCAGAAGTCTCATGCTTTGGTAGAAGGTTGTAAAATAGAATGAAATGGACCAGGCAGTAAATCATTGGGATTTTACCTCTGACTTTCCTAGCTCCATAAGCAACTGGAGATTGGTGGTCATTGTTGGACACATTGAGACTGAATAACTTGAAGTGTCTGTCCCCATACTTTTTGGCTTTTCCAGCAGGGTTTTAGCGACTTTCCAAAAGAAGGATCAGATGTCATGGTGGATGTGCAGAAGACATTTTTCTTATGCCAGTACATCCACATTCATGCAAGTTCCTTCAAGGTGTATTCGCAGAGGAGGTATTGCTGTTTAAGGTGCTTTGTTTGGGTTCATGTACAGTACCTCTGTAAGTACTCACAGGGAATTTGTTGCCCATAGGTGGATGGTGTCGATTTTTAGGAGCAAGAAATCTTTTCTACTGAATCACTGGTTCAAGTTGGCCAAGGACCTGTTGTTTCACCTGGCTCAGTCTCTGTGCATTATGATTTTCAGTCAACTTCTCTAAATCCTCCTCATTCTTATCTAGTGATGTGGGGATGATACTTGAATGTGCAGGCTTGTCTGTCGGAAGACGAAATGGCACTTGGCACTAGGCACTTGATTCTTGAAGACTTTTAGCCCTGAAGGAAGCTTCCTAAGTGGTAAGGGCTTTCTTTGTTAGGAAACATGGCCTCACTAGGGATTTTATCAGAATAATCAGGCACATTTATAGTACAGTCTTAGCATAAGAGGTTATGACTTACAGTTAATGTCCATTAAATTTGTAAGTAATCCAGGACCATCATTGTAGCCAGGTTCTGTAGGAGGGACTCTCAACCAACATTTGACCATTTTATTCTTAAACCTACATCCAGATTTTGTTTTTTCCTGCTGTCATGCAACACGAAACAAAGAATGTTAACTAGTGTTGTTACACTTTGTTGTTACACTTTCATACAGCATAGAATGGTCAGCACTACACTTGGTAAAATTTACTAGATGTCAGGGCATTGGAAAGACCATCGAAGATGCCTAGCAGGTTGATCCCTGGTCAGAAACAAAGTCATACTAGTGGAAAGTATGCTTCTTTGAGTGAAATAAATAACATGATATTGGCTTGATAATTCATTCTGCAGTAGGACAGTGTTCATGGCGACGGAGGATTCAGAAAGAACAAAACTACCTACAGAGTGGCCATTATATCCGCAAGTTCTACAGTTGCTGTGGGATTAGAGGACTGCTCAGATGTAGGCTTATTAGCATGCAGATGAACAGGAACAACTAGTCGATTACGACTCCTTTGAGGGCCCTCAGGTTTGAGCAGTGGATGTGTTTTCTTAAGTTTGGCCTGATTCTGACTGATAGTTCAAGAATTGCTTAATGACTCCTGTAGAGTCCTAGTAGCCTCAGAGCAAATGATTTTCGAATTTTCTAGCCCTCTCGGTAGATGTCTCTCTTATTCTTCCGTTAAGGAGAAACCGACTCAAACTACATAATTCCATGCACTTCCACTAACTTCTGCATCTCACACATAACCGCTTGGAGATGCTAGACTGTCTCCTCCCAGTAAGGGGATTTTCAAAGGTATCATGAGATCTATCCTTAATCAAGTGGAAAACAACTGTGGCTTTGTGTTAGAAGCAGCGGTTTGAGTATTGCTCAGGTTGCTGTTCTGGAGGAATTTTCAGCACCTGGAACCTTGTAGACATCGAAATTTCACTGTTTTCTTAGATGTAGTAAGACTTTTTCGCTGTGTACTTTCAAGGTTATTGTTCCATACTTTCCTTGGTATTGTGCCATGTGCTGTTAGATCTGGCTGATAATCAGCACCTTAAGGTGTTGAGATCTGTTAGATCTGGCTGATAATCAGCACCTTAAGGTGTTGAGATTGGGGCCCTTTCTTCCCAGTATCAGTCTCTCTGAAATTTAGACGTTGGTCTAAATTTTATCAGAAGATTCTTTTGAGCCTCTGGAATGAGTTCCATTGAATAATTTACTCTGAAACCTCCTTTTATTTAGCACTATATTGGCAGTTAAAAGAGTAAATTTATTGCAAGCACTCTCCTTAAAGCTGTTGTAAAGGGAATGCTATTTATCCTTTTGCCCTAGAGCTGAGAATGATGTTAAGGCTAAGCTTTTCAGAGAACTGCAAGAATTCCAATTTAACCTCTTTGGTGGGGAAGAAGAGGAAACACTTCTCTGCTCTGTTGGGGCAATTAGAAGTTACCTTGATAGGTTAAGCCTGGAAGAGGCAGTTATCCTTTTGTTTTATGAATTTAGAAACCTAGAGCATCTTTGTCTGAGGTTAAGCTTGGAGGAGGCAAAGTTAACCATTTGTTTTGTGTTTTAGAAAACCTAGATGTCTTTGTCAATGGTTAAGCCTGGAGGAGGCAAGTTCACTTTTTGTTTTGTGGTTTTAGAAAACTTAGAATGTCTTTGTCAAAGGTTAAGCCTGAAAGAGGCAAATTTAACCTTTTGTTTTGTTTTTAGAAACCTAGAATGTCTTTGTCAAAGAACACGAGGTTGTCTGTGATGCATTTGGTTAGGCTAGTGCATGAGAACTAGTTCCATAACTTTTACCTTTGTTGAAGGTAAACATTTATAATGTGAGAGCAATTGCAGCCTCATTTAGTGTTATGACAATTTTTAACTTGAGGATGGGATTAATGTGGCACAGTAGAAGTGCAGTTTGATTTTCCCTGCTCACTACCTTAAGTACAGTATGCAGATTCATGTTTGAAAACAGTAAAGCCCTTAGCCCTTGACTAGTAGCAGATAGTCTTTTTCTTAACCAGAGAAAGAGCAATACTATAGGCTCTTTGTTTTAAATCCCAGATTTTAATATCTTGGGGAACATGAAGGTACGTATTTTGTATAGGAGCATACCTATATATCATAAAAGTATTTTTTTTTAGTAACTCGTTTTATAGGGCTTTTGGACCCAGGCATAGGGGTCCCCTCACACTGCTTCTGTTTCATTCTGGCTGAACTGAAGCGGTTTTCTCCGCAAGGCTGCTCCTCGCTGCACATGTATGAGAGCCTTGCTCCCTGAATGGAATCCGACTTCTGATGGTAGTAAGATCCAAAAAGGATTCCAGATCAGATAAGAATGTTTTGGATTTCATGCAAGAAACCTTTAGCTCGATTGGCTGAGCAGATTTT
The DNA here is from genome assembly GCF_040412425.1 of Macrobrachium rosenbergii. NCBI lineage: Eukaryota > Metazoa > Arthropoda > Malacostraca > Decapoda > Palaemonidae > Macrobrachium > Macrobrachium rosenbergii. The sequence goes on from NC_089789.1 coordinate 28,026,136, forward strand.
TGTCTAGGTGCACTACCCACCGTCCTCTTCTCAGTGTGGGAATCAGTTAACTTTAACAGTAGGTGAGATTCATCCCAAATAACATAAATTTTCATAATAAAATTTGTTATTTGGATATTTAGGCTACCTGCTGTTAAAGTAGACCCCACTCAACTTCCCAAAACTTAGTGGGCAGTCAAGGAGAATTCTGACAAAAGTTAAAACATTCGAAACACACCTGGCAGAGAACAGGTGAACTAGACAGTCATCAGGGTAGCCATTCAATCTTTTGTTTGAAAGCCAACTCGCCTATTGGAGCGGAGATATAAGCTAACTTTAACAGTGGGTAAGTTTCCAAATAATGAATATTATGAAAATTTATATTTCTTGATAAGGATTAAAACATAGGCAAACACAGGCTAGGCAGTTATGTAACACCAGTTGAATAGGAATGCTAGGTTTTGCTTTAGCTGACTGCTTGCTTGTGGAATAATTATTCTGCAGTGTTCAACATAAATTGGGCAAAAGAGGTCTTGTAAAGCTAAATTCTGGCTTATGAAAATGTATAATTGCTGTATTCTGAAATATGGTTGTTGGAAATGTATAATCTGCATTTTTTAGATCAGCAGAGATCTGGCATGCTTATGCTGCCTAAAGTTACATAAGTATAACAACAATGGGTTTTTATTTAGTTTGGTCAGAATTGTGTGGCAGAGGCATGGTTCAAGATAGGTAGCTAATCCTCCCTATATTCCTGTTAGCATGCAGTTGACTTTGTTGTTGTTTTAAGGAATAAAAGTAAACGGGAATCTTGTTTTTTCTCTTAGTTCACTGTTGGAAAGAAACCATGCTAAATTTTTCCTCTCATTAGATCTACTTCTCTTCCTTTGCCATGATTTTGGGAATACTGTAACATAGTAGTGTTTGGCTGGGTCTAGTAAACAGCTTGCAAGAGAGCCCGCATGTACACCCATGAGGCAGAGCCTTGCCTGAGCCATTTCGCTGGTAAAAAGATGCGCTGCATATATGAGCAGACAGCAAGATGTTCTTCGTAAATCATCCCATACGCGTAGATAAATTTATAATGCTTTCATCAGCTATCCTAGAAGGTTAAAAGGAATTACCTGCACTAAAATTACTACTCTACTGTACATATTCATAGACAGTGTAGGTATTGTATGAGTAGTTTGATTGAATCTAATGGAAGAGTTTACTGGTTTTTTCAAGTTTTGTAAGGAGGTGATATGCGTGTTTAAGGAACATTGTTTTCTATTGCTGTGTTTGGTTAACAAAGATACTCATATGGGATGTAGTCTGCTGTATTTTTTATTTCATGTTATTCAGTAATTTGAAGGACTTGTGTTGGTATTCACTTGGTGTGTTTTCTATTTATGCTGTTCATTTAATAGGGATTTTTTTTTTCGTAACCCAGTACACTAGACTGCTAAGATATGTTGCAAGTCTGAGCAACACTTCGTATTTCACAAGCCAGAGGTATTAAGTTTAAATTTAACTCTTCTGGTATCCAATTATGGGACTGGTTTAAGTGTCCAGACTTTCCTGGTAGAGATATGTTAGACATCGCATGCTTGTACACATTCCAGGCCCTTATGCTTATGCCTGAATTCATAGTAAAGGAGTAATCCAGTTCTGAACAGCCTCCAAAGCAGGTATTTGACATCTCCCTCTTGTGAGGAACCCCCTTGTCATACCTGCCAGAAGCAGCCATCCCATGAAGTTGTTAGGTCCTTAGTGGAGTTTGTTGAGAATTCTTCACCGAGATTATGTTTTCTAATAATTTCCATTGCTTTAAATTTTTGTAATAATTGAGTATCATGATTCCAGTGGTTGTGGTTTGGGGGTTTTTTGTGTTTAGGTGGTACATGTTTGCTTATTTTGCTGTTTGTGACAAGGTCTATTTGTCCATCTCTTTGGTCATGAGATTTTGTTTTACAGAAACAAAAGAATTTATTTTCATTTTCCACTTTTCACTTTTTAGTTGTAATTGTGATTTACATTACTGAATGAGAATTGAGTGTCTGTGTTTTAATGAAAATGGTAAGTGATTCAGATGGTGCTTGTATTTGTTTTGACTTTTGTAGAAACTGTTTGCTTTTGAATGCAAGAGGATTTTCATTGTGTTCCTGTGCATTTCTCAACAGACACTAAGATGCTAGTAGTTATGCTCAAATCTTATCAATCAAGGGGAAGGTTTATGAGAAAGAAGTCTGAAATTTATTATGTTTCTGTATCTTGTTATTACCACCTCATATGAATCAGTCTATGTGACGTAGATCTCAGGTACTTTCACAATGCACACGACAACATAGGTTAAGTGGTTTGAGTAGAGATTGCAGATGCATATTGAGCTACATTAACCAGTTTTGTTTACTCAATGAGAGGCTATTTGTCATAAGTACAAGTAAGAGGGTTTATAATTGCATATGAAACCATGAAGAAAGATAACTTACATATGATGTGTATAAATATCTTAGCTTTACTCAGTGCTTCTTTCAATCTATTCGTGTTGGTTCCCAAATCTGTTTTTTAAGGTAGTCACCAAATAAGTGCTTGGTAGAAGGGATTTGGGCCTCTCTTCCCGTGGAAGGTTTTGCCTAAAATCTTAATTATTTATTTGTATTGACGACTGTTCACACTATAATTGGTTTTGACTGCCCTAACTGGACATTCATGCAGTAGTAAGAGTAAGTAGTTTGTATCTGAAGCTTTATGGTCTTGTATGTTTGAGGTGTCATTAGTTTTTTCTGTTATGATTACATATGTTTGGTGAATTTCATTTTAATGCTTATTTTTCCTTTCAGAATTGAGAAATGACCCCAGTTATCACCAGTACTTTTTTGGAATACTCTGAAGAAAACAAATGGGCCAGTAGTCGCTCATATGTGAGCAGTTTTCATCATAGATTCTGTCAATCAAAACCAAGTGGTGATCTTCTTTTGTACCTTCCTCAAATCTTGCCATACCCAAAGGGACTATGGAAATCTTTAGTCATTGGTAACTCCTTTTGAAAACTCCATAAGCCAAATGGTCTGTGTATAAGCTTCATTGCTCTCGTGTCAGCTCATTACAAGTTGATTGCTATACTGTAGCAGTATTGCTGAGTGCCAAACCTTTCCTTGTGTTTCTGTTAGCGTCAGTCTTCTAATCCCTATTCAGTTTTGGTTTTGTGCAAGACTTTAAGACTTAATATGTGATAACTTTTGTTTAAATTTTTTTATTTTGCAATTGCAGTTTATTTTCCCAACTTTAGGAGATTTTGTTTATTCAAAGTTTTATTGAAGTGTAATTGCATTATGGAATCATTTTGACTTCTATCCTTAGGGAATGGGTAACCTTTTTTTTTTTTCATTAAAACTTCTCTATCATTAACCTTGATTGTTCTCTCTCTCTCCCTCTCCCTCTCTCTCTCATTAACTAGGTTTTGCATAGGACCATTTAAAAATTCATGCTTTGTCTTGTGGTTGGTCTTTGTGTCTTGATAGAGTTCAGAAGATGACTTCTGTTGAACATGTATATCATCTTCAGTATGAACTTTGCTTCATATCCTCATTGTCATCTTAGTTTTTACTTCTGGTCTCAAGTGTACAGGTTTTAGATGCATATTGAGTTTTTTCTATGCTTGTTTGGATTCTCTATGTTCCTGGTATTTATATGTCCTGCACCTTCCTCCAACCTGTTCGTCATTTCCAAGTCTACTAATTTTTGCACTAACTGTTCTGCCCCAACCCCCTCTCGTCACATGTCAGTCACTGTGGTCTAGTCTGTTTTTGAGTCATCATTCCAAAATATCACATATTGAAATTTGTCAGTTATATATAATTTATGTTATTTCATTACCTTGGAACCTCTCCCACAGCATCTGTACAGCCACTCTCCTAACCAGATATTTTTCAATTTGTATTTTTCATTCACCATAAGCTTGGTTTGTCTGATACTGATTTCATCTTCTCTTTTCCACTTCTCCATCTTTTAGAACTTTGCCCAGACCCCTTCCTCTATGTCTGTTTCTGCTGTTAACACCAGGTGCTGTTCATATTGCAGCTCCCGGGTGCCATCCTTTTTTGTATTCCTTGTAGCATCTGCCATGACCTTGATTACAAGTAAAGAAACGAGCACTGATCGTTGTGATGGACTCCAACATTTATCTCAGAGTCTTCTGATATACTCTACCTGTTATTGTTTCACTGAAGATTTTCTCGTTATTTTATAGTGCCCTCACCTGTATAAAAAGTCTGGTATCCTATGCTTTTTTTTTTTTTCAGTACTCTGTCAGATACTCTCATAGGTCCATGAGCATAAGTCTTTTTTGCTTGGCACTGTCATGTAATGTAGAGTTTTTTGTACAGATTGTCTAATGTTGGTTTTCCTTTTATAGGACTTAATTGACAGTTGTTGATTCTGATAATCCTCTATTACAAGCGGTCGCTTCCTATAGAGCTTGAAATTTTTTTAAATTGGGAAAGTGAGTTTATCTGCTGCAATGCCATTGAAAAATGTTGAGATCGTGAAAAACTAACTTGGGGGGAAAATATCATGCTTAACACTTAGCTAAGGTTGTCTTGTTTTAATCAGACATATAAGGTAAAGGGCGTTATTGTCCAAAATACTTGATGCAGCTATATGATTTGTGCTTTTGTCATAATTATTGTGTATGTTTCCTATCTAGTGTAAGTTTGTTTACTTTGCAACTGCTATTTTCCAGTAATATTTGTCTTTTCTGAACATGTTTAAAAAGAAAGAATGAGTTCATTTGGACATTACAAAAAAGTGTTTGTGGCATCATGTCTAGTGCATTTGAGTATTTATTTATACATTTTAAGCAATTAATGTTTTAAATAAATATTTTGTGTGTGTTTTGTAAACCCATTTTCTCTCTCTCTCTCTCTCTCTCTTTTTCTCCACATTTTATACTGTTCTGTATATAGATTATTTCCTTTTCTGTGTTAATGTGTTAAGTCTTGCTGGTCTAA
>NC_089789.1:28036105-28061105 GCF_040412425.1 Macrobrachium rosenbergii
CTTTTTTATCGGAGAAATTATTGTAAGATATCAGTTGGATAGAAATGGTAAAATAAGCAATGCTACTTTAATGTACGTAGGCACTTAACTGATTATTTCCCGTATTTTAAGAGAATTTTGCCTATTCGTTTAAATTTGCCTTTAAAATCACATTTTTTTTTGCGCATATAGTAAAATTTTAGCTGGATTTTAGATTGATTTAATTGCAATTTTTAAGTTTACTCTTAATAATGCATGCACCAACATATTTAGCTTGAATTTAATGAAAAACTTATAAATTTTTATGATTAATTTGGTGCGATTTTCGTAAAGAGCAGTTTACATATGTTTGCCAACAAGACTGATTTGTAAAGTATGTATTATTTATCTATATTCTCAGATGTCTTTCTCAACAACAAAATGACAGGAATTTCACAAGTAAACCAAACAAAAGGCGATGAACTTTATTTTATTAGATTACAAGTCATCCTCCAGTTCTTGTTACAACGAAAGCAATTAATTATACCAAGACACATACAGTCCCCCCAAAAGCAGACAAGTGACCCAAATGCCTTCGGTGGAACAAGCGTGCCTTGAGGCACCCCCGCCACTTCGTCTTAGAGGACCGGACACCATTCAATGTGTGATTGGTCGGGTAAATGGTCCCAGAGACGTGCAAGCTACTATCCTCCTGCCTTCTTTCCCCAGGCGGGACAGCCAGGGTCGGACTAACGTCAGCCTTCCACCGTACATGGACCACTGGACCAGAGTTTGGGTTCTGCGTGATGCATCTTACAAAAATTCATCCCATTGCCAGGTAATCAGGGAGGAATGTCCAGCATTTGACTGGAACTTTCCTTCGGGTGTTTTGAAGTTAGGATGTCTTCTCAAATCTTTCAGCTTCCGGTTTTTTCTCTCTCTCTCTCTTTCTTTTTGCAAGACTATGAAAAGTGCTGTTTTGTGCTGATCACCAGAACAGGGCTGCAAGATTAAGAATTGTTTCTTGTTGCTCCCCAAATACAAGACAGTAATAATTCTAGTTTATTTTGCTCATCAGAGGAAGGTCACATGACTAAAAATTGCCGTTTAATATTGAATAGGTCGACACGTGTATGAGAATTACAATTCCATATGACTCTACGCAACAGGCCTGTTTTACTTGCTCACTGGAGCATGGCCTCACGACACTAAAAAGTGCTGCTTTGTATTGATCACTAGTTGCAATCTCATACTTTTATCATACAAGTGATGTAGTTTTACCCAGTTTTTATATTTCTTATAAAGAGTGCTAAAGCCTATTACTGTTATTAAAAATGTTAAATGAATTTTGCCGATTTTTGTCTGTTATTCAGGAAAGAAACACCAATAATTATTCCTGTTTAATTATTTACTAACTGAATGATTTCATCAGTTCTTGATGATGCAGTCACCCTATATACAAAGTTCTAAGACATTACCAAACCTTCATCCTCGCCAGTTCTGTCACATAAAAAGACACTTCTGAACCGTCAGTTTCATGTCAAAAACCTCGAGAGATATACATTCAGCTGACACGCATTCTAGGCAACAAAGCTCTGCTAAAATGTCACTTTTTGAGCAAAAACCTCCCAACAGTTAACACACACTGTACGACAAAATTCTCAGTCGAAATGACTCACAAAAACACCAGGCAAAAAAACTAAGCGAATGAATGGCTTTCCTGGCGACAACCTTTTTCGGCTAAAACGGCAAATATGCATACCTTTTGGAAAAAATACCCACCAAATTAACAAACTTTATGAGCAAATAGACTCCACTTTCTGGTAAAAGACAACTTTCCCAAACTAATAAAACTTGTATGCAATTACTGTAAACCTCCCTTTCTTGGCATAAAAAAAAAAAGTAGCTTCTGAACAACAAACTTCGTAGCCCAGAAGCAAAAGCTTCCTTAGCCAGAAACTCAGACTTACTAAAGATAAAAATGTAAAAACACTTTCTAGGATGAAAACTTTTAAACCAACAAACTTCATAGCCAAATTCACCCTCACTCCTAGGCAAGAAACTCTCCTGAATAAAAGGGCTTTAACAAAACGAGGCAGAAAAAAACACTCTCCCAACAAGCATCCTTTCCTTTCTAGGCCAAAAATTTCCGGATTGACAAAAACACCTTAGGCAAAACTATTTTACACTTTCTGATTACCAAGCCCAAGACCTTACAAACTAGCAGACTTTCTGTGCAACAAGTCCATGCCCAGTCTCACTCTCTGGGAAGGAAGTCTAAGAATTCCTAAGCCTTCCTCCCCCCCCCAAAAAAACCATGCTACAACAAATTGATTTATCACCTAGTTACTGAGTTTCCGACCAGTCTCGCTCTCTGGGTAGAAACTCTGACAAAAACAGATTTCCTAAGACCCCCCCCCAAAAAAAACATTATAACAAACTGATTTATCACCTAGTTAATGAGTTTCTGACCAGTCTCGCTCTCTGGATAGAAACTCTGACAAAAACAGAATTCCTAAGCCAAAAAATAAAAACTATAACAAACTGACTTATCACCTAGTTAGTGAGTTTCTGACCAGTCTCGCTCTCTAGGTAGTAACTTTGACAAAAACAGAGTTCCTAAGCCACACCCCCCCAAAAAAAAAAACACTATAACAAACTGATTTATCACCTAGGTAGTGAGTTTCTGACCAGTCTCGCTCTCTGGGTAGAAACTCGGACAAAAACAGAATTCCAAAGTCCCCCCAAAAAAACACTAACAAACTTACTTATCACCTAGTTAGTGAGTTTCTGACCAGTCTCGCCCTCTGGGTAGAAACTCTGACAAAAACAGAATTCCTAAGCAAAAAAAGCACTATTACAAACTCACTTATCACCTAGTTAGTTGATTCTGACCAGTCTCGCTCTCTGACAAAAACAGAATTCCTAAGGCAAAAAAAAAAACACTATAACAAACTGAAATATCACCTAATTATGAGTTTCTGAGTATAATACTCACCAGCATTAAGCCACACTAAGAATAACTCTTGGATAAACGCTCTAGACACTCTAATTAAAAACTTCATAATCAACAGACTCTCCAGCAGAATAATATGGCAAACTTACAGACTTCCTAGGCAAAATCATAGCCAAAAAAGATTATTAACAGAGACACTAGCCGACGACTTCACAAACTAACGGATTTACAAGCCAAAACCAAAACAATTTAACAGACTTACAACCCCAAAAAATAACAAAAATCGACTTTAAAAAACACAAACATGACTAACAAGGCCAAATAAAACCAAACCATCATTTTCTAGCATAAAACCCAAACTATAAGACCTTAAAAAAAATACAAACTACAATATTTGGGATTTCAATGTATCCAAGTTACCAGACATTCTGTAAGCAAAACCATCACAAGTTAACAGACTTCCGAAGTGTTGAAGGCCACAATCGTCGTAAATGAAAGTATGCTACTTTCTAACAGACTTGTTTTAGGAATAATATGGGAGACTAGTATACTTTACAAAACTATAAAGATTACAAAAAGTACACTTCTTGAATACCAAAACATAAAAACATAAAAGTCAGGCTTTCTGAAGGCAAAAAATATTATGAAAAAAACAGATTTGGAGATGTTTAAGTACCACAATTTAACAGACTTTCCAAAAATGTTACGCACTGACAAAATTCCTCTATGTAAGAGTGTCTCAACAAGAATATCCTAAACGAAATGAAAATAAACTTCATGAAACTTTGGTGAATACAAAGGTAACGGATTTCCTGAAATGTAAGAGTACTGACAGACATTATAAGTTGAAAACTCAAACTGATTTTGAGTTTCTGTTGCAAGAACCAAGATTTCTTGAAAATATCAAAATAAAATACATGAAACCTTGATGAATACAAAGGTAACGGATTTCCTGAAATGTAAGACTACAGAGTACTAACAGACTTTATAAGTCGAAAACTCAAATAAACTGATTGAGTTTCTCTTGCAAGAATGAAATCCTAGATTTCATTCAGACTTAACTGGCAAGTCCTGCACTGGAAGGTTTTTCACATGAATCAAATAATATCAGTGACGAAGAACCCTGACCTCTCATCATGATACACTAACAAGACTATCCCAAATGATAATTTGCAAGGCCTGAAGATCAAATTTCTTTACAGAAATTTTCAAACACACAAACTGGAGTTCTAACTCGATATCACCAACAAGCGCACAGCATCAAACTCTGCTGTTACAAACTCACACAGCGAATGCCAAACTCAGTGGTCATAATTTAATATCTGTACATCAAATTCCCCTGACATCATCTAATTTATGAGTGCTGAGCTCCACTATCACTGAGGTATTTCTGAATAACAAAATACCTTTTATCACTACCTACCATCCGGATATCAAATCCTTTGTCATCAAGTGACATCAGAATCCTATATCACAAACAAACACTTTATGAATTCCATAGGCCATTATTGCGAACTAATTCACTGCCCAATTTCCATACTACACTGTCACAAAAAAATTTTTTTCTTAGCCCAAAACTAGACCATCACAAGCTACATGTGTACCATTTCACATAGCAATACCGACAGAAGAAACGTTTCCTCGTGGGCTGCCTTTAAATCACAAGCTACACATTGTGGAGATTGCCTTTACACCGTATTTTTACGTTATTACACATGACACTTATCAAATAGCTCAGTATCTGTCAATCTTAAGTCAATGACTTAGGTCAAAATCCCTCCAGTATTGTTTTGTCTGATTACTGACGATGTAATAAACTTGTAAGTTTCTCACACAGACCTCTAAAAATGGCCAAATTGTGGTATTTATCCCTTCTTTATTTCAAGTACACGAATGAAATGAAAGTTTTAAGACGAGAAGGTGTTTAAGCCACAAGCTGGTACCCCCTTTTGGAACGACGGCATGTGTCCGAAACATAATTAAAAGTTTTGTCCTATACTTGACCAAAAGGATAACCTTTCTTTCTTTAAATGGTCTGATAGAGTTACTTTAAATCCATTAAGACAACTTTTACATTCCTAAAAGTTCCGATAAGACTTACGTTAGACAAAAGATATCTGGCAGGATATTTTAACGATACTGAATACTCGAGAATAATCTTTTGAAATACTGGCATGTAAACTACTTTGCAAAAAACGGAATTTGATATAGTCAATCAAATCCAACAAATATAATCTTGGTAAATGATGCTTTACAAGTTAAAATTTTTCATATTACATCATCAAATTAACACTTACCTGGCCAAGAAATATTATTTTAAACAACGAAATTTAATCATCAACATATACAGTGAGTAAAATGTGACAACTCAGAATAAAAAATTTCCCTCAGTGAGAATTTTTCTTTGTAAATAATAAACAAATTTAAAGTCATTCACATAGAGTATTTTGCTTCCAACTATGCAAAGTAATTCAGGTCATTATCCATAATGAAAATAAGTCAGTCACATATAAAAATATCCCTGAAAACAAGAGAAAATAACCCTATCCACAAATATTTAGAAGTAAATTGATCCACAGACCCTAAAAAATGAATCCAGTGTACTACAAAGCCAATTACAGTGTCTGACACACTCGAAAATACATACATCAAAAATCACTTGTCTTTGGCTTAATGTTTCTCTGTTTTCTGTGAGATTAAATACAAAACTCATTTCCTTTAACAAAGCGTGAGAGAAAGTTTTAAGTGAAATGTCAAGGAAAACCGTAAACAGGACGTCGAAACATATGAAGATAGTAGATTTTCTGACATGTTATTCATAGAGAAAATTAAATGTGTTTTTTGTCATTATACATCTGTTAGGTACAAAATTCTGGCAGTAAAAAGCTACAGGCTCATTATGCCACATCATAAGAAAATACATATCAAGCAAACATTTCTTAAAGTACAAATAAACAGTCATGAGGAATGAACTCAAGCCAAGGCTAGTCTCCGGGGTAACATTACCTCCCCGCCTTATACCCCTTTCGATTCCTTGTACATCTGGCATTCTTATACATTTGAAAGAGTCTGTCATTCCCCAGCAGTAAGAGACAATGGAATACGTCTGGGAAAGCATAAGAGAAGTATAAATCTAAGATTTTCCCATCTCGGTCAATCAGCTGTCAGCTTAGAAAACGGCTCTTTGACCGGCTTCGAAACTGGTATAACAGATTGGTTACCCCCTGCTGAGGACCACTCCCTCCTCGGGGCACTGCAATGCTGACTCCAAGGAGTCCTTTATTTTGATTCTTTCCAGTTCCTATCTACAATTTTTACAGTTTTCTATTTAAACAGAGTATTCATATATAAGGACTTCTGTACTTCTTCTTTGAAATTAAATTTACAGATTAATATTTAATGACACTGCTCTGTTTCTCACTTGTCCTTACCACGTGAAGCATAAAGCCTCCCCTTTTTACAGACTGAGATGACATGGGGCTCGCAAATAACGACATATTTCAGAATTTGATAAATAAAATAACTTGACAACCAAAGTTTTGCCACAGTTCTACATCCTGACAACACAAGACTAAACTGCCTATGATCGTGGACCAACTGAACAGATAAGAATGTCAAGAGTGAGGTTCTTGAGATTTCAAATTAAGAGTGAAATCATTAAGAGTGAGGTACTGTACTTAGTCATTTGTGGGCACGAAACAGTAAAAGCTTCTTTTTAATGCACACTGTGAGTACACTCATGCAAGACACATACAGCACTAGTGGGTTGTGAAACATGTACTACAGTGTATGCAAAGGCTTCAGTTATGTATGTTGTGAAATGATGCTTCAGAGAAGCACGTAGAGACTTCAGCAAAGTACAAAGGACTGCATTTATAATGCAATAAAAGAAGCTTCAAGGTGTGTAAAGGGTCACTTCAGCAAAAAAAGAAATTTAATAAAGGCATAGTAGTGTGTGGGACTGAGAGAGAGAGAGAGAGAGAGAGAGAGAGAGAGAGAGAGAGAGAGATTAAAACTAATGCTTTATAAAGGGTATAAGAGAGAGAGAAAATGCACGGGGTATAAGAGAGAGAGAGAGAGAGGTAGAGAGAGAGAGAGAGAGAGAGAGAGAAACCTAATGCACGGGTATAAAGAGAGAAAGAGAGAAGAGAGAGAGAGAGAGGGTATAAAGAGAGAGAGAAACCTAATGCAGAGGTATAAAGCATTTGTAAATTACATATGTATTAGTTAGAAATATCTCATCCCCATTATATAAAAACAACACTGCAAAGAATTATTACATTTCCAGATCTATGCAAAATGGTTTACAGACTTCTTAGCAAAATGATCACTAAGTGACCCAATGAGAACTAAGCAAAGCAGAAGTACAGAAGTTCTTGAACAACAAAATCATTGTACAATTTGGTATTACAAATTTTTCCTATCATCCAAATCAAGTTACTTAAAGTTTAATAGCTAAATAAAATTTGACTGAATTCCTGAGCTTCAGTGGGAATTGTATGAAACAAAGCAGTTAAAACTTAAACAAAATTATGATTTATATCTTAACCTAAACGAAAAATTAAAATGAATAAAATCCTTCATATGTCAAGACACTACAGCATCAAGAGATCCAAATTTACGAATTTCTCAAGTCATTTACGTTTTGAAAACCAAAAGCATCTAGAAAATTTCCTTAAAACATATCACAAAAAAAATGAAATAATTTTATTCCTAAGCAGACACAAAACCCTTCAATTTAAATTAACCCTTTTTTCACTATTCAAAATTTGATTGGTCTCCTGAAATTTACCTGTAATTACCTGAACTTTTCATGACTACTTATATGAAATCACCTTTACTATACATGGCCATTTTATGCTCACACAATCAAATAATTACTAAATATCTTCACTTTTGCTTTCCATCAATTCCATTAGTTCTTGTCACATTTCGTCGTCCAATTTCTTTGGCTAAATCCTTACAAGGAAAGAGATAGTTATGACTTTGCTGCCTCGTGAAATAGCTTAATGAAGATAGATAATTAAACAGTAACTACTCTAATAGTTATGGAAATGAATTTCATTTTCACAACTATGACCTGGAAAATATTTAATGCTTTGAAGAAGAAAATACTGGTTAGTTCTTGCGATGTTTCCTACCCTTCAAAAAAGTGCACCTGTCAATCCAACATTAATATTTATGGGCATTCTGTTAAGAGCGTTTACTTATTGATTCTACCTAAAATACCCTAGTAAATGATACCAAACTTCCCTCAAACTTATATTTTGAATTGGAGTTTTCTTGGTGGTCCATATACCAATACCAAAATCCCCTTTAAGCAGCAGTTTGAGTTTAATTATAATTCCATATACTTCAAACCCTTGAAAAATTTGAGTTTATGTACCTAAAACCTGAGTCAACAACAGGAAGCTACTTAAAGTAACACCTTCAATTTGAGTTAACTTACCAATTCACATATGTAAAATAATAGTATCAACAATATCCGAATTCCCCTTGAAATAATACTCCCAATTTGGAACCTTCACATGCCAATAGTGTCTTGATATATGCAGAGATGCCAAGATAACAGAGCTCTTGATAAGATTCTCACAAGTTAGTTACACTTAACTTTTCATCAGTTTGTTTATCAAGATGCATCATTTTCATGGCAGCCTTTGTACAACAAATTCAATAGCCTATTATTTATTCACTTAAAAATTGCGATGATTTCACGTTTGCGAAATTGAGACAAAATTTGATAAACTATATTCTGAAATATTTCCTATCCTGTATTGTACACATGTCAATAATTTGGTCTGGTGATATCCCTCCTGCATTAAACCAAGCCTTTTTGTATCGTAAGTGTTTAAGCTTTAGTACCATTGCTAGTAAATTATTACAATAATCCAAGATCTAGAAGTTATTATAAATCATTGCAACATACTAATGATAAGGTTTGAGGGTTCTGAAAGAAGATTTGACCACATCCCTGCCATAACAATCTAGTTCACCAGTATCTCCAAGACCTATCAACAGGAAAGCTGTCAGTTAAATGAATTTGGCCAAAAACATTCCCTGTTCTACGTGGGTAAAGCCTTACAGGTTCTACTTCCTTAAACCAACCCTTTAAACGCAAAGAAATTTCTATAAAAGTTATTTCATTCTACGTAACTAATGTATTTGCTAATATCTAGTACTTTAATCAATAAAATTTTTCTAAACAGAGTTACCTACTACTAATCTTACCAACTAAAAATTTAGGAAAAATATAGCTTGGGATGTGAGACTGCCCAATACCTGATATTATGGTATTTCTGTTGTGTTAGAGCATACTGGATTCCCTGGTATCAGAAGTTTACTGTCGATATTCATCCTAGACTGCCTACCAGCTGATATTAATCTCCTAAGAATTTTAAGCAAAAAGAAAAAAAAGTAAAAAAAGTACAGTATCCTGATACAAAGTGTATCCCCTAATGTCTGATATGACAGGACTGGTAGAGCCTATGTATCCTGAAACATTCTGAGGCACATAACGGGTGATATAAACTAACAGAACGTTTTGATAACCTATGTAGCCTAATATGTTGTAATTCACATGATGGCTGATATCAAACGGACAAGATACTTAGACAATAAGTGTCCTGGACTTCCTCATAACACATTAACTCATAAGAAATTTAATTAAAATTATCTATCTTGAAACATAGCAAACTACTTAATGGTTGCCTCTAAGCTGATGAGAAATTAAAGTAGAAACTCTATCCTGAACCATAATTAACTATCTAAGGGCTGATATTTAACTGATAATTCACTACCATTATAATAATGATTACACTGACTAGTTACACAAGCTTAATAAAAAAAAAAGTGTTATTGAAGAGTGCTTCTTGTGGTAGAATCTTGTAATATTTCTTCGTATGTGTAATATCCCACTTGTCAAATGTAGAACTTCTGTAAAAAGTGAGAAACACGTTAATTACACTACGTAAATTTCAAAACATCTTTGGCATAATTAGCTATAGGCAGGCCCCATGCATCCTAAACCTGGGCCTCTATTACTGGGGGGAGGGGCGTGTCAGATGGGACAGTGTTTAATCAGGGAGATACCACTGAACTTTTAGTAACAACTGCAGTAAGTATTGACATAACAAAATCTTTTGAAAGCAATGCAAATTTTACTGAAAAAACTGGCATGATCTTTCAATCGTTGGTTTCACTCGTCAAAATGATAATTAGGCATAATTGCACCTGAATGGATTATTATTATTATTATTATTATTATTATTATTATTATTATTATTATTATTATTATTATTATTATTATTATTATTATTGGAGAAACAAATCCACAGTTACGTAAATGTACATATGTTTAAAGATAGATCTGTACAGATAGCTTTCGGGAAACTGTTCGATTCCCCTTTTCAGTCTGGTTAGTGATTTACTTCACGGCATCAGATTGAAAAGGGGAATCGAACAGACTCCCGAAAGCTAATCTGTACAGATCTATCTTTAAATATGTGAACATTTACATAATTGTTGATTTGTTTCACCATTTGAAGACTCATGCAATTATTATTATTATTATTATGTGTGTGTTATTATTATTATGTGTTATTATTATTATTATGTGTGTGTGTATTATCATAATCCGGTGACATTTATTAGTAGCAACAATGTCTCACACCTCTCTAACAGGTCTTAAAAATTCTCCAAGTTCTAGTTTTACCAAGGCCTTACCTCTTTTAGTGTGGATTTAGATGACAAACAGGCCTGAGGCCACTAACTATAGGACGTGCAGGTCCCCTTACATTAAAGATTCTCATACTGACTGTCGTTCTGCTATTGCTCAGCCTAAAAGGGAAAAAGTTAGGTTCTTATGATGTCACTTCAAGCCACTGGCCTCTAAAGGTGCAGAAAATCTTGTATTTTACATTTTATCAAGTCCCTGAGCAAAATCTTCCCACTTCATGAATCCGAGTTGAAAGTCAGCTTTTAAGTGACATTCTCATTGCCTTCTTAACTCTTCTTTAAATCACCTCTGTTAATCTATTTATATATATATTATATTTTAAAGGTGTATAGCTCAACTAAATAGGATTTTGAAGTTGTACAAAACAACTCAATGTAAGAGTTCGTAGTTTACAACATAAAGCTAATCGGTCCTACTTACTGTGCCATTTAGAAACTTGAACTTCTAATGAATCTTTATGTCCGAGTTTTCTGATGTCAAGAGCATGGGCATACCGATACATTTCATAAATTAAATAACTACCCACTTCAGCAACTGTATTGTTTATTTCACTCTCTGAACAGTCCACAACCAGAATCAAATCTCCTTTAAAGTCTACTTCCATCCGAGCCTTTGTCAGAAATTTAATGAAAATGAATTTTTGTGCAGTATTGTAAATATCACCTTTGCATTCTTGATTCTGCTAGTACTACCAATTACGGTTTAATATAAGTCCCGGATTCTTTACTGTTGTATTCATATTTGTAGAACAATGAATATCTTGTGTGGTAAACCTTATCTGAATGGTCTCTTAAAAATATATGACAGAATTGCACATTAAACACTACAAGACTCACCTGTGATATTGCAGGTTTTTGATGGCATAACCCAGAAATTAGGGTTCTCTTGTCACATGTTTGTTTTCAGGGAGACTCCTTTCAGCTTTCACTTGGTTCACAAGGCGGGTCCTCTTGTCAACTTCCATTGACAGCTTTCTTGATGAACTACTACTCTTGTGTGATAAACTTGATATCTCATTATTTTCAATCTCCTCAGTTCATGGGGCAACTAACGGACAGTCTGGAGCACTGAGCTTGGAAATCTTTTAACATCTTATGTATAGACAAACTTGAAGGCAGTTAAAAGGTGGTTTCACAGACATTTAATTTTCTTACTTCATATTTTCTTGTTGCTTCGGGAGCTTCAATACTCCAACACATCCTGTTCATTTTTGTCCTTAGCACATGATTAAATTCATGGTAGCTGGTAACATTTCGTTAATTTTCCACTTTTTATGTTGTTATTTAAACAGTTTTCCGCTGTTAGTATAATCCAGGTCCAAGTCTTGATAGCCTAGTTCTCAGTGGTTGAGTGTCGAAAAATTGCATCCTGCATTTAAAGCTGTTTTCTTAATTTTTTTTCCCTGTGACAAGCGGTCAGTGCACTTACTCTCAACCTATGATCTTTCTAATATTTTTCTTGTCAAGACGATTTTATTATGGCATCTGTAGCTTAGCACACCTTAAGTCATGGATATAGCAGCTTACCAAACCTCCAGTCATACTGTAGATAATGTGGGTAAATGGCAGGAGTAACTAGAGTTCAGGTCTATTAGTTATTTCGCTAACTATCAGCTTACCTGCAGAATAATGGCTTGCCAGCTCCACTAATTGCCTGATGCTACCAGGGTCAACTGTTACATTACACGGGAATGCATCAATTCTTACTTTGGCGTTATCCGGCACAGAGGTTCGACCCACAGGCTGTGGGACCCATACTAGTTGCTGTTGTCATACTTAGCTGGGGAGGGGTGACAAGCCCTTAAAAGTAATGCCCCAGGAAGCAGTATGGTATTGCTTAGGGAGCTGTTCGTGCTCTGTGAGGTTCATAGTTAAGGTGTTACACCTGCTTGCTCATCCCCAATGGCTAGTGGTTTAGGATCCTTGAGCACTCGTCTTTTTGCATTTGAGGTCCAAACGCCTTCTGGAAGAGAAGAGTGGCTATCCATTGGGACTATTGTAAAATAATGAAGCTGTGGGTCTCTGTTGGGTGCCCTCCAACGACTAGCTTGCCTTCACCACCCAGTGATGATGAAAATTGCCTTATAGTAGGGGAGGGGTAATACCCATCATGCCATTACCCATCTACTCTGCGGGTTTTGCCTTACTCGATGACCAGGGGGAAAGGTTGGTGGGAAGGTGAGGTCAAAGAATCATTGAAGGTCTTTGGCATTGGGTGGCTTCCTAGAAATGAGGCTCGACTGTGGCTTATCCAATATGTTGGGTGTATTCTCAGCACAGAAAAGCCATGCACCCATTTTGGTGATGTGAAGAACTCCGGGGCTGTCCCTACAACCTTGATGAGTACACGATTTGAGGAGGATGCTCACCTTCTGTACGGTAGCCAAATCACATGTCATCCAATTATTGACATGTATTTATGACATAAATTGATTCTCAATGTCTCTACCTACTGTCTAGTAAATCCAAAGGCATGGGAATGGGCCCCCACACAACAGCAGAGAAAGGAAACCAAGTTAGGCTTGACTCCAGTCTTATATTGTAGAGACATCAGAGGTAGGTTATAGCCTAAATGGGGGGCAGCATGACTTGTCATGCGGTCGAAAGTGAAATGCCACTAACCTGATTATCTCTCTACTTAGTAGAATAAAACAGGAAACCGGCTCTCAAAGTGGGCCATACAGTTGCCAGCCAACCAAGCCTTGGCGGAAGCTGAACGGTACTAGGTGGGAAGTTTGTACTTGGCACTTTCAGCCTGGCACCTCATTTATACGTGATTTCAAAGGAGATTTGATCTGTCATCTTTCTTAAAATGAATAACTTGCATGTGCCTTTATTTTTTCATCTTAATATATTTGTCGTCACATATTTTTATACTTTTTCCCGCATCAGCAGTGATTTTGGTTACTGTATTCCCATAATTTTTCTTTTGACGGTGTAGTGCTTCAGTTGTTTTAAAAATTTCATGAGGTGTCAATGATCTTCCACCTACTTTGCACACCTTCAGAGTACGCGAACTGGCGAGGTCTTGTTGTTTCCCTCTAATTACTTTCGGTAATGAACCTGCAAAAGATAAATCTCTATGTAGAAAGCAAAATTTACTCCGGGACGAAATGGTATAGCCTAAACCTTTCTTCACGAGTTTATCAAGATCTACTGTAGTTCTACATAACTCCTGGTCCTATGCAGTTTACTATGAAATATACGGGACAACGACTGAAATGGGAAAAAATCCCAGTGCAAAGTATATTGTAAAATTTGATAGATAAGGCGGCCTGGAATATCATTTGTAAGGGCTTAATTCAATTCTACAGATTCCATGAACATCCACTTCTTTAAAAAAACAGCATTCTATTCAAGAGACCTTTTGAATATAGTGTTGTCAAACGTCTCAGATGACGTCACACTTATCAAGAGCCTTAATCAGTAGTTGTTCTTAATACAGTTACTATACTGAAGATATTATGCAAAAATCTCGTTATTCTGACTGTCACCTGCTTACTAAAAACTTTTGGAATTGTACATGGCAGTACCATAGACCTTTCAAGTTCCCAACAAAACTGTTTTAATGCATTAATTTTTTCAAGAGAGAAATGAGATTCATAAATCATGAGAGCAACAGTTTTCCTTTAGGAAATCTTTTGAATATAAAACACATGAGACGTAAAATACCAAATTATTTCAATTTCATCCAAGAAAGCTTCGAGAATTCTTGTAACAGATCAAAGCGTTCATTATCATGACAGTCTTTCATTTTACTCAGAACCAGGCAAGTGAAAAAACTAAGTATTAGTTTTTAGTATCTATATCTATAATTACACTGTTTATATAATAAAACGTATGCTTGTTTATTTTTGATTATGGGAATAAAATGAGATGCATGTTCCTTACCATTCAGGAGTAGTTGGCCACACGATGAAACTGACTTAAAGTCGAAACTTGAGACTTCTTTGTCGTAGATGTTACGTGATCAGTCGTTCACGAGGCCCAGAGACCTAAGATAAGAGAAATTAATTATTATTACAGATTTAATTAAATCTAACCTAAACCACAGCAAGGGATTAAACTTAGCATCTAATAATTTTAAAAAATCATAAAAGTATTTACTATTCATAATTCAAAAACTTACCGATTTCATTTGTGGACTCCTGCTCTATCTTGAAGGTTGAATATCATTCCATCTCTACGTCCATCTTCCAAATTTGCTGTAGGCGTCCGGTCGAAGAATAAGCGTCCGGTCGAAGAATAGGCGTCCGGTCGAAGAATAGGCGTCCGGTCCAGGGTCCAAGTAAACTTAGTCGTTTCGATGCACCCATAAAATCAATTAGATCCAGCCCAAGTCGTATACACGCAAATGATTTAAACACTATAATATGGTTTCCCCCAAAACACTTGCGAGTTCACATACCTTGCATATTCTATAAGCAGCTGAAGGCAATTTGTTATTTTCTTTAGCTAGACTTTTAATTTCGTGATTCTATAATACAACAAATATCTTAACCTGACATGTTGATTTCTTGATTTTATATTTCTAGTACTATAATGACCTTGGTTATTAAATTTAGCGATCTTAATTTATGCAACAAAAAGCAATATATAATATCACGCTTACTCAAACTTCTAAAAATTTTACTTAAAACAATACATTTGCAATATACACCAAGTAATAGTTTTGCTTTACGGTGGGTTGAATGTTAGTTCAGTGTTAAGGAATTGGGTTTATTGATTTATTAAAAGCTGTATCTGAATTTAGCGTTCTGAAGAGAGAGAGAGAGAGAGAGAGAGAGAGAGTGAGTTTCAGACATGGGCTATCTGCCCAAAAAACTTGGACTGTATCGAATTGTCTTTGTGAATATACTGAAACGACTTGTGGGGAGCGAAGAAGTCTTTTCTGTAAACAAATAAAATGAATTTACATTAATAACCTGATTTGCCAAAGGAAAAAAGATACAGTACATATTATAGATAAATATGTCTTCAATGGCACAAAATCATGTTGTAGAATTCCTTAGGTTATATTAACAGCTATGATGCAACGAAAGTCACCTATTGAAGTTTTTTATATTGCGGTAAAAGAAACAAATCATTATTCAACTCTGTATTTCAGAACTAAAGCAAACATTACTGCTTGGGTCTTCCATACTCAAACACATTTACATAAAAGTATTTTAAATTTCTCAGAAAAAGAGTTTAAATGCCCATCAGCAGTGAAAAAAGGTTTAAATGCCCGTCAGTAATGTGCAGGCTTAAATTCCTATTAGCAATGTGCACGTTTAAATGCCCATCAGTAATGACCAAGTTTAAATGCCCATCAGTTATGTTCAGGTTTGAATGCACATTGGCAATGACCAGGTTTAAATGCTCAGCAGTAATGCCCATGTTTAGATGCACATTAGTAATGCTCAGGTTTAGATGCCCCTCAAAAATGTCCAGAATGGAATGCCCATAAATATTGTCCAGCTTTAAATACCCATCAGTAATGTCCAGTTTTAAATGCCCATCAGTAATGGCCCGGTTAAATGCCTATCAGTAATGTCCTGGTTTAAATGCACATCAGTAATGTCCTGGTTTAAATGCCTATCAATTATGTCCAGGTTTAAATCTCCACCAGTCATGACCAGGTTTAAATACCCACCAGTCATGCCCAGGTTTAAATACCCACCAGTCATGTCCAGGTTTAAATACCCACCAGTCATGTCCAGGTTTAAATACCCACCAGTCATGTCCAGGTTTAAATACCCACCAGTCATGTCCAGGTTTAATAAAAGCACGTCAGTAATGTCATGGTTTCAATGCCCATCGGTAATGTCCAGGTTTAAATTCCCATTAGTAATGTCCAGGTTTAAACACCCATCAGTAATGTCCAGATTTAAACACCCATCAGTAATTTCTAGGTTTAAATTCCTATCAGTAATGCCCAGGTTTAAATTCCTGTCAGTAATGTCCAAGTTTAAATTCCCATCCGTAAAGTCCAGGTTTATATTCCTATCAGTAATGTCCAGGTTTAAATTCCCATCAGTAATGTCCAGGTTTAAATTCATGTAGGTAATGTCCAGGTTTAAATTCCCATCAGTAATGACCAGGTTTAAATTCCCATCAGTAATGACCAGGTTTAAATTCCTATCAGTAATGTCCAGGTTCAAATTTCCATCAGTAATGCCCAGGTTTAAATTCCCATCAGTAATGTCCAGGTATAAATGCCCATCAGTAATATTCAGGTCTAAATACCCATCAAATAGCCAACATTAAGGTCCAGGTTTGAATTCCCATCAGTAATGTCCAGGTTTAAAAGCCCATCATTAATGTCGAGTTTTAAATGCATAGGCTATCAGTAATTGTCCACGTTTAAATGCACATCAATAATGTCTCGGTTCAAATGCCCATTAGTTATATCTAGGTTTTAATTTCCCATCGCTAATGTCCAAGTTTAACAAGTGATATTTTCTCATCATAATTTTCCTGTCTAGGATTTACCCTCTGATATGTCCTGTCATAATTCCTTGCACCTGAGTAGCAAAGTACAGTATTGGTACGTTAAGCTTTTAAACACCTGATGAATTGTTATCCTCCCTCTGACCCTCCCTACGTCTCTCGAGGTTACTCATGTCCTGCTAAAATCACGACAATGAACATATACACCAAAGTTTTACACCTTCGCCTAGACCTAAACACTTCAATGGTTAAAAATCCAGGTGCAAATCCCTGTTATAAAATTACTTACTTCCAGGTGCAATTTGTTATCCCATTAAAATTTTTATCTCTACCTTCGCTGACCTTCGAACATGCCAAGATTCCAATGATTTAATCAAAGAATGAGGGCGAACTCCAGTACTAAACACGGCGAAACTTTGATTCATCTACACTGTTTCGCTGTGCTTGGTACTAGCCCCTGGGGTTTCAAATGTATTTCGCCTTGTTTAGTGCTAGCCCCTTTGGGGTCAAATGTCTGGTACCGAAGTGTTCATGTCTAGAACAGCAAACCTGATTATTCCCATGCAAAGAATAACGAACCAATAATCTTGCAAATAATAGCGAACCCTGCTGCGAGTGGGTTGTAATCTTGACATAATCCGTTTAGTAAAAAAAAATTTCTGCAGAATTACAGAATATTTATCACACGAAAATGCCATTAGCACTGAAAAACATATCTAGTTTTAACTTAGATTTTAATAAATATCTGTCACCGTTGGCACAAGTAACCGTAACGAAAATTTAATATGTTACATATTAAACAATGAATTACCCCTTATGCTCAAATAAAATTACCTCTATACTTCGGTTACCCAAGACAATTAAAACAAGCACGCTTCTGTTACTAACACTGAAAACACAGACGATAATGAAATCAAGTATCGACAAGAGCTTAAAAATGGAAGTATAAAGGAGATACGTTGTCACTTAACACCGGCTTTGCTCGCTTGAGACACCTTCAGTGAGCAATGTTCTTTTTTATTCTAAATTCCCTACCAATGTTTCGGTACCATGCAATTCCTGCTTTTTGTCTTCGGGCAGTATTAAAGGATCTTTCCTACATAGTGACCCCCAAGAGTTTTCGGGGGTCGTTGTCTAGGGCTAATATTTCTCGGGGGTCATTATCTTTATGATATTTACAGTCTTTTGTTTATGTTTTTACGGTAATCCCCAACGGCCTTGCACTAAACACGCCTCAAAGGTGGATACATACCGGTTTAAACCCGTTTTAAAAATGTCATATTTACTCACCTCCTGATTGCCGAAGGAAATATATAAAAGTTTAAGTAGCACCAGCATAGCTTCAACCTTTCAAGAATTATAGTCTTTTTCGCTTAAGCTTAGTGAATTTGATAGCGGACTCGACTTTCGAGGTTTAAATTGTCAAAACATATCGAGTTTTAACTTGGATTTTAACAAATATCTGTCACCGCTGGCACAAGTAACCATATAAAAAATTTTGTAATTCTACAA
Source organism: Macrobrachium rosenbergii (assembly GCF_040412425.1). Taxonomy (NCBI): domain Eukaryota; kingdom Metazoa; phylum Arthropoda; class Malacostraca; order Decapoda; family Palaemonidae; genus Macrobrachium; species Macrobrachium rosenbergii. The sequence goes on from NC_089789.1 coordinate 28,054,698, forward strand.
TAAAGCTCCGCGGGGATGGATGTAAAAACAAAAGACGGTAAAATTCTTGAGCGTATCGGTAAATTTTTCAATTTATCTCACCTGTACTGCATTATACACACTCTTTCCTATATTGTTCTGCCTACAAATTTCATTTATAAACGATATTTCCATGAGGAGCTCTTCTGTAGAATTACAGGATATCAATCACACGGGAATGCCATTAGCACCTGTAGCCACTTGATGACAGCAAAGGCTACCACCATTGAAAGATGTAAACATTAACTTTCGTTTTCAGTTTTTAAAAACTCAATACAATCTCTATCAATACGAATAAACTACGCATACCTTTGCTATCCGTGATCATCCATAGGTGATGGGAATAACAACAAATAAAAAAGTATTTCTCAAAATTTCGGTTGTGAACACAAGCACGCCTCGTCTTGAGCAAACAAAGGTGACTGACTGCTTTTCTTTCCTATACAACTGGCTGAGAAGCAAAGGAGTTCCTACTGACGGTTACCTGTTACGTCACTATAGTCTTTCAAACATTCTAAGATCGCTAGGGTGTGGCCAGGTAAAGAATACAGCGCTTGTTAATGGCTTTGCCAGAGATCTGTCATTTCCTGTGCTTCGTTTTCTAAAGAAACAGCGTTGAGTAAATTTTGGTTGTTCTTAATTATTTTTCTTTCATTGCGTGCTTTGTGAAATAATAATCACAGTTCCCATAATAATACCATGATGTGTTTAATGCATTAACACTCTTTAAAATTTGTGTGGGTGTTCGGCATGAATGGTTTTTCAAGCCATTTGATTATTATCCATATTCCATTTTAGCAGCTATTTGTGGGTTACGTGAATATATCTTTTCAGTGCTTCTGCAGGTTGAATAAACTGTTCATCATATAGGAGAGGAAAATAATTTACAATTGATTACAAGGCCCCAATGTTGTTTCTTTAAAATGAAATATTTTTTATATGTAAACAGTTTACTTGACCTGGGAGAAAAGATGCTGTCGGTGGGGAGATTGGATAAATTTGATCCGCTTTGGCTATCCCTTGGGCTAGTATTCCTTATCCCTACTTCCCAAAAGGAGATTTACTGTCCAGTGACACTGGCTGCTTGAGGTGACCACCGTTGCTGCTTTTAAATGCCCTCGCTGACCACTTGTATGCGGGTGAACTGTTAGTAGCAAGATTGCATTTCACTAACATCAACGATATTTCCTTTATTTAGTATTACCCAGGATAAAATACATTTGAAACACAAACAAGGCCAAAAATTATTCGTAAGAGGAAATGTCTCCGATTTTGAAACACTTGCAGAAGCGTCCTTTGACAATGCCCAGTAATGGACCCCGATCGATCCCAAAGGAAGATGAAACGACTGAGCTGAATTCCTGAAGAATCTAATTTGCCTCTGTTGATTTCATGTGGATTGGGTATCTGTTGGTCAGTAGATCATGGTGGGTTGAAGCAAGGAGCCAGAACTTTGGTTATTGTCACTAAGTATAAGAATTTCAAGAGATAAAACTATAAAGAGAGAGAGAGAGAGAGAGAGAGAGAGAGAGAGAGAGAGTATTATCTTGAAAGTATATCAACAAAGCGCCAGTCTCCACCTTACCTGGTATATCACAAAGCTCCCTCTCTCTTACTCTCTCTCTCTCTCTCTCTCTCTCTCTCTCTCTCTCTCTCTCTCTCTCTCTCTTTCTCATCGACCAGCTCTAGGAGTGTCGAAATAATACTTTTATGATAGAAGTTGAAAAAGGAAGAAAAATTGGAGCCCGAAAAATAATGCTTCTTGAGAGAGAGAGAGAGAGAGAGAAGAGTATCTCTCTCTCTCTCTCTCTCTCTCTCTCTCTCTCTCTCTCTCTCTCTCTCTCTCTCTCTCTCTCTCTCTCTCCCTCGCCTCCATTACGTCTTCAGCGAGCCTTCCCTCTTTGAGGAATAGGCAGATGTCTAAATTATTCATCTTCGGAACCAGGTCCCAACTCTTGAAGGTGTCCCTGCATTGTGGTGTGGTTTCTCTGAAGTTTATTTGTACTCAGTGCTTTGCATACTGGCTTTGTTAGGAAACCCCTACAAGTCCCTAAGGTGGGAGGGCAAAAGAATAGTTCCTCGCTGCACAAAAAACGCCCATTCCAGAGAGGAACCCATGCCCTGCTACAAGTGAATTTCTAAGTAAAAATGTTACCCAGAAAGGAAAGGTAATTTTTAAGCATCTATGCAAACGAACGATCTTTCGGTCTGAAAGAAAATCTAAATTATGATATAAAAATCTCAGTTATAATATACAAATCACTATAAGAATGGTGAGGGCTAAACTAGGCTATTTCGTTTATTAGTATGGTTCGTTGCTAAAAAAAAACTCTTATTTACATGTTTTTATGAGTTCATGGCAAAGCGAAGCCTCCAGTATGGCAGCATAATACAAAGGATGACGAAATGTGATTATAGGCCTACTGTACGTAATTAGAGCGATAAGAAGATAGTGAAAAGACTGCCAGATACATTTGAATAGCAATCCTGAACTTGGCCAAGGTCACCTAAACTATCCTGTCGACTTCATATTTTTTTTTGGGGGGGGAGGATAGTTCCCGATTGGACATGACATCCCAAAAGTCATGGCCTAGAGCACTAAAATCCACCAGTCTCTACCATTACAGAGGAAGTTAAAACAGGTGAAATAAACATTTAGGCAGGGATTAACACACACACACACACACACACACACACACACACATACATATATATATATATATATATATATATATATATATATATATATATATATATATATATATATATATATATATATATATATATATATATATAATATATAAAAGGTTTGAGACATCCTTGTGGGGACTGACTTATATGTAGAATTTAAAATATCTTGGTGGGGACCAACTTGAACATACTAGGATCCTTGCCCAAATATCAAGGTTTTCTGTCGTTTGTGATTTCTATATTACAATGAATATACTATATATATATATATATATATATATATATATATATATATATATATATATATATATATATATATATATACACATATATATACATATAAGTTACAATTGTGAATTAATATGTTTCACCGCTAAAAATGACAGTTTCATATCACATACACATATACATTTCACTGAGGTACGTCTGCCATAAAGCAAAAATGCAGTCGCCTGGACATGTGAGCGTACAACATATTATATACAAATTTCCTCTAGTCCCAAAAGCCCAAGATCCTGTAATTCACACTTTTTTGTAGATTCAAATTACAGGCCTGGACTTTGTAGCTTGCTTTGCTCTTCGCCCGTAGCGGAGGTGAGTACCGGAGTCTAACTAGTATAGTATATTCGAGACAGGCAAATGTGCCTATTTTTACGAGAATGTTTATGTAGCAAAACATACGATAAGAAATTCAAAGACGCAACAACTTAACGTTTTTCTTTTTATATACTTATTATTGGTTTTCTAAGTATTTATTTAAATATATAAAAAAGTACATAATGGAATATATAACCCTCCTGTCTGTCTATCTATGTTTACTTTATTCTTTATATTATATATTTTTGAATATGTAAATATATATATATATATATATATATATATATATATATATATATATATATATATATATATATATATATATATATATATATATTAAAAAATGGCTAAAACTGCGTAACGTGGTAGTGCTATGGATGCACTGTAAGCATTACTAAATGGCGTTTGCATTCCTCTACGTCCCCACCGTACTTACTTTTTAGCCTTTAACGTCACCTCCACTCCTGCTTTTTTCCTTCCATCTTTCTGTCCATCCTCTCTAACTATTACATCTTAGCGTATCCGACAGAGCTTTTCTTTGTATCGGCGCAAATATTGAACAATGATCTTGTTCGATAACACTTTAAACTTGTCATCGCGAATAAGTGTTAAAACTTTTAATGAAATGACTGAATTTGTCATTCTGTACCAAAGCAAAGTTCAAGGAGAGTAATGAATTATAATTCAAATTTTTTTTTTAATATCGTCGTCTGTATGTCTGGTTCGGCTGATTCTCTCTCTCTCTCTCTAAGATGTTATGCTTTTTTTTTTCATTAGGCATAAAAGTAATTAGCGAAAAACACAAGGAAAGCCTACACGAAAATAATGTTTTTTTTTTTTTTCGTTGTCATCAAATCTAATATATTTTAGGTAACTCGAGAACTACGAGGAAACTGAAAACGAAGAATGTCTTTCATCTCGATGGAATAGATTTAATCCAGGCCTTTTTCAACGTATTTCTGCTGCTTTTAAATGATTCTGGTTTTAATTTCATGAAAGGCAAAAGCAATATCTTTCATTATGCATTTTTGATGAAACAGTTTTCTGGGTCTGAAAATTAAAATTAGTACGTGTGCACGAATGACAGGAGAAATGAAATTGCCTTTTTGTGACATAGAAGAAAGACGCTAGTACGTCTGATGTGCCTTTTTGTATTTACAGTATATTATATAAAAGATTGTGTACTTCATTCGCATTCTGAACTCTTCCAATTTTTGTAAGAATTTTTAGTTTTCTGAAGAGAAAACTATTGTGCCGGCTTTGTCTGTCCGTCCGCACTTTCACCTGTCCGCACTTTTTCTGTCCGCACTCAGATCTTAAAAACTACGGAGGCTAGAGGGCTGCAAGTTGGTATGTTGATCATCCACCTTCCAATCATCAAACATACCAAATTGCAGCCCTCTAGCTTCAGTAGTTTTTATTTTATTTAATGTTAAATTTAGCCATAATCGTGGTTTTGCCAACGATATAGGTCATGAAACCACCGGGCCGTGGTTGAAGCCTCATGGACCGCGGCTCATACAGCATTATGCCGAGAACACGAAAGATAGATATATTTTTGGTGGCCTTGATTATACGCTGTAGCGGCTGTACAGAAAACTCCATTGCGCCGAAGAAACTTCAGCGCATTTTTTACTTGTCTGCCCAAGGCAGTCCCTTCCTCAAATCCAGTTTTCGTTTATGTCAGTTACCGATTGCTGTAACCTTTCTATACATACCTAATTTGGTGTTTAGTTCCCTAATCTGGGATGAATCGTACCTCAACAGGAGGAATATCTGTGCAGGGTATGCGCTACTTTCGGAGCAGAGTAATGCGGAGTATTTCTTGAGTATTTCTTATTCAGCAGCTTCCACACTACGGGATAAAAAAAATGCTTCAGTTCAGAGCAAACATCTTCCAAACTCTTAGCTATTAGGGTAACAACGTTTATCAAAACCTCCCTGAAAGAACATTATTATGAACCGCGAAAGATATAGATGTTGAAATACACCACGATTATATCTAAAGCTGTACACACTCGACAAATTACAGTAGCTACGTCAAGCACCAATCACGAATGAGTAATTTGGTCAGTTGAAAAATATGCTCAATTTCCCGCCAAAAGGCAATGAAGACTTTAGGAATCAAGCCTTGTTTACCACATATCACAAAATCAGTTACACCGAGGCTCCTACTGCAATGATCTACTCTCAGCTAGTTACTCACAAGGTCTCGAACTACAAATTTATTGTCTGTCTACCTTTTTGACATTAGAACGCTCTCACGTACAACATAGCCGGCCTAACTAGCAATAATTATTAATGGCAATAGAGAAACAAATAAATAATATTACGACTGGTCTTTACAAAACAATGATGAATTTCCTCTCTACAGCCTGTGAGAAGACTCTTAATAGAGATGGTCACTCCTTGCTCCCTCTTGAATTTCAAGTCAGTGGCCCCTGTGGGATTATTCCATATGAACAGGGTTAACCTTCTGAATAATAATAATAATAATAATAATAATAATAATAATAATAATAATAATCTTGAAATCGATTGTTACGAAACATAGGTATGAGGGTGTATTGTCCTTACATATTTTCAACACTCGCTTTCAAAAATCCTGTTAGAACACCAAATTCTTTGGAAGATTGAATTTCAAGTCAATGGCCCCTGTGGTGGGCTTGTTCCATATGAATAGGGTTCACCTTCCGAATAATAATAATAATAATAATAATAATAATAATAATAATAATAATAATAATAATAATAATAATAATAATAATAATAAGAGAAAGAGAGTTTAAGGACACTGCAAGCGAAGAGTAACTGGGACGAATGGAAAAAGACTTTTAAGGAAGGAAGCAATTCTTCTTCGGCAAGTTTGAGGAACCACAGCTAAGACCCGTTTCCTAAACATAACAATCAATATCATAGTATTAATTAATAGGGTTTGTGCTGGTAATGTTAAACTGGGCATGCCACTAGTTTACGCATGCTATGAAATACCACTATTTTGAGGAATCTTTCTGTGTGTGTGTGTGTGTCAGTGACCATAACTATTGTAACGGCAGGTTATATAAATCAATCAATCAATCAACCTCTCTCTCTCTCTCTCTC
>NC_089789.1:28066105-28086105 GCF_040412425.1 Macrobrachium rosenbergii
ATAAAGGGAATTAGGGGCGTCTCCAAAAATGACAAAAAAGGCAATTAAAAAAGGAAAATGAGAAGGAGAAATGTTTCGATGAGCAGAGGGTAAATAATCTGATTAATAACAGAAGATGTGGGAAATGCATTAACACGAATATTTGGAAAAGAAAGTGACGACTTTCTTGCGAGTGATCATGAACTGTTCTATAATGGAGTCAAATTATCTAAAAAAGAAAATAATAACAAAATACTGAGTCTTTTGAAGAATACGGATCACGGAAATACTGGTAATAAGTAACTATGATGGAAATGACCTTCTTCAGATTTACAGAACTTTATTCGTATCTTTCAGTAACATAAAGGCTACGTCTTTCCAAGGGGAAGGAGGTGTTTGTCCTTTTTTAAACTTTCTTTTGCTTATTTATCGTTTTATGAAATGCTAAGTTTATTTTTACATTCGTTTAGTTGATTTTCTTCTTTTTTATTTAACCTCTCTCTCTCTCTCTCTCTCTCTCTCTCTCTCTCTCTCTCTCTCTCAATTGCCGTTTCCGTATAAACGAAGAACGTTTACATGGATAACATCCCAAGCTTTCCTTGTCTCCAAGTTTTGTTTCCTCAGTAAACTTCGTCATGCTGTCACATTTAAGGCGTCCGTTTATCTTACGTGTTTCATGTCCGTTATTAAAGTATTAACGCATTTATAAATACTAATAAGTGACGCAAAAACCAGATGCCTTAGTTTTGACTGATTGCTTCATTTAACAGCCAAAGATGACTGAAAGGTTAGCTGGCGGAAAATCTTATGCTAACGATATCACGTTCCTGAGGCCTTCGCCACCTAATCTCTGAGAGTTCTTTGTCTGACGCAGCAGTCTGGAGCTTGGTTCTGGCTTCTCGAAACCAGATGTATCAGGATGCGTCTAATAAACTCACAAACCCAAGCAAAGTGTCGATACTATCGGAATACTATGGGACCAATCCCCTAGAGAGTCACTAATTCCCCGATGAAACCAACTCGTCACCGGGAATTAAAAATGCCTCCGAGTGATGAGCGTAACCTGACGTGACCTTAACATACATTTTTGCATTAAGAAAGCACAAGCCTTTGGATGCAGGAGGATGAGATGCTCCAAGCAGCAAAACTTGACTTGATAAGGAAGGGGTACTAAGCAGTCTATGCCGTGCGAGTGCTGTTCGTTTTACTGGTTATCCAGTTATATAAGCTTAGCACCTGATTAGATCGTTTGGTTGGTACACCCAAGATGGACGTATTAACATTCGGTCTTGTGAGCGCGAGCTATATTCATGTTACGACTCTGACCCTTCTTGGCTCGTCCTGAACAGGATTAATAGAGTACTCTATAAATCCTGGTCCTGAACTGGGCAAGACGCAGCCCACCTAAGTGGCTAGTAAGTAGTCATCTGTAATTGTCATGGTTTAACTGTGGATAACCTACTTCTTACAGGTATGGTGTCAATCAAGGAACTAATTCTAATTACTAGACATATAATAAAATTTAGTCGATGGCTATTCGGTCTGATACAATTTTGTCATTAACTTTTCCTGACAACTACTGTATACGGCAGTGTATGTGTATATGATATTCAAAATTAAATGGAAAGAGAGACAAGCTGTTCTAATTTCATTCTATATGTGGGATTATGGGAGAGAGATAGAAAATCCTCCTCGAAGAGTCTCTCATTCACTGACAATGACGAGAATATTCCTTACTGTTGACGTAATCTTAATTGTCCTACGAATAATAGATAAAACCCCTTATATAAAACAACGGGAGAATGAAACGAGAATATGCCATTTACAAAGACCTCATGAAACGTCTTTTCAAAAAAAGGAAAATGATAGAAACCAGGGAAAACGAAGCCTTGAGAACTTGTTGATCAATTTTCCTGGTAATATCGGAAAAAATTTTTGCAATAATTTGCAAATGCAAAATTTCCAGTTGTCGCACATATTACATGCGAAAAAAAACAGCGTAAGCTGCAGTACTATAATTTGGATATTTTTACGTCTATCATTGAAGATGAATATATCGAGTGTGCTTTTTTTTTAATCGAGTTGAAAAATATAGTGTTGAGTACGTTTGGGCAACCGTAAAATAACTTCCCTAAAAAAATGTACTTCTTCCACTATTTGTTGAAGATGGTGAACACTGGCAACTTGGAATGCTCCTGTTTTCTGTGTCTTCAAAATCACTTGGTTATCATTAGCTTCTGAGGGCTGTTTCTCATTAAACACATCGTATATGAGTGATTATTCTTATTATCCCGGAGGAGGGAAAGAAACCTTAGTTCTAAAAACTCAGAAACAGGCTTCTCCTTCTGCAGGAGTCTCGGCCAGCCATCCAGACTTATAATCTAGTTGCCAGAGGTGGTCCCTTTTTTCTTTCACATGAACGTGACGCTGATATGGAGAAGCAACTGACGAGGAAGAACACGATCATATCAGCAAGAAAATGAGATTATTACAAGGAGTCTCCAAGAACACCTTTACGGAAGAAATCCTCAGAAGAAATCGTATATTTTCCAGCAGAAGGAGCTGTTACCTGTTTCGTTCTTTCCGAGAGAGAGAGAGAGAGAGAGAGAGAATGGGTGCGTCTTTCTCTCTCTCTCTCTCTCTCTCTCTCTCTCTCTCTCTCTCTCTCTATTTCGTTTGCCTTATTTCCTAATATACAGAAATACGTGGACTGAATTGCCTGTCTCAACATCCTCATATAAATAACCTAATATACTTTTAAACTCGATAAGAGAATATTCAAAATTCACGATTAAAAAGAATCATATTTTCACTGACGAAATATTGTTATATATTTCTTCTCGTTAAATGAGCTTGTTGTGCGTGAAATTATCAAAAGGGTTCTATTTTGGAAATATTCCACAAAGTCTAATACGTCGATAGACTAAACTAAGATCTGTTGTTTTTCTCGAAGAAGGGACGTGATTTTTTACAGTCCTGTGTCTTGGAAAAAACGAGCCATTGTTCTGGCTTTGGAATTGTCACTGTGTGACTTATACTTTTTTTTGCTGTGCGATTTCAGTAGTTTCCTTCTGTCCGAGAAAATGGCATGTTTCCCCAGGAATTTTTGTCGCCTTGAACATGAAATTATCTAATTATTTGACATGGACTTTCCAGTCATTTTGTGCGTGCTTTGAGCGCTTCCATATTTGATTTAAATTACAACACAATGCTGAAAATGAAAATAATCCCCTAATAATGATCAAATTTTTTTTTTTTTTTACAATGAACCCAAATTTATGATTCAGTATATTGTTCAAATTTAGTCTGGTTTCTCTTATAAACCACATGAGAATTCTACGAGATTGAGCATTTATGACATAATAAAATGTTTCCATGATAAGATTTTACAATGGAGAAGATGAATTGCTGAGTTCCTCATGTGGATGGAGCCACAATCACGCAATAGAGACATTAAATCCCTTTCATTATATGAGGAAATTAGGGCTGCCATGAATCTGGTGTGGGTCTCTTGTCATTTCATTGGCCTATAACTGTTGTATTTTACTTACAATTCCGTGGTTTCATAGACACACACACACACACACACACACACACACACACACACACATATATATATATATATATATATATATAGCAAATATATATATATATATATATATATATATATATATATATATATATATATATATATATACTCTATATATATATATATACATATATAATAATCTCTCTCTCTCTCTCTCTCTCTCTCTCTCTCTCTCTCTCTCTCTCTCTCTCTCTCTTAAGAATGTTGGTAATGAGAAACACCTTTTTATATTCGTATGCCAATATATTTACATACTATGCACGTTTTTGCTACCTTGTAAGTTTATTCAAGGCTTTACTTATTTAAACAAATGAAATAGATATATATGTATTGGATTAAGTTCTTTTCAGATACAGAAGAAAATACAGAAGTAAGTGAACTGCTGGTCAGGTAACGATGGAAGATCAAAATACGAATGTCTGGAATTGTTTAATTAGAAAAGGAACTGATATGAAACGTGTACATTGGGAGGTGATTAAACCGTGTATTGCACGTAATATAACCTATTATTTCAATAGTAACGTCAGTTACATTATTGTCTGCATCAGTATTTAAAACAAGAGCTTTCAAATCTGTTCCATGGGAATTATAGCGTCCAATTTCTAATCTATTTTTATACCGGAATTCACAGAAATTGTTGCAATAAAAATCATAGCAGTCCGAATCGTTACTCGCAATTTTATTTACCTTTATGGAATTCCGGTGTTTTTGAAAATAGAGTTCGATCATTAAAGCACAAATAAATTGCCTTCGTTAATAAATATCTCTCTTTCCATTGCGACTCACCATGCAACTAAAATTATGATCAGCACCTGACCATAGAAAGGAAAGTGGACGTTATCTTTAGATTTGATTTAGTTAGTTTGGAAAACAAATTTTGTAAACCGAATCGTTATATGGTATTTTCAATGAGGTAAGTATACGAAATGGACAAATTTTAAATTCAATAAAAAAATTAATACCAAGGATGTAAATTATTTTAAGGTAAATGGTTCAATTCTAATTTTGAAATGAAAGACCTCTGAAAATTGCATCTTGCAATTTATTTTGCCAGCGTTTGATCTTTTGCTTTTCGCACAAGATTGTTCACTTTCTCTCTCTCTCTCTCTCTCTCTCTCTCTCTCTCTCTCTCGCTAACTTCAAGCCTAAACGACTTAACCTTTTCCCTCTCCCACCTTAGATATCTCTTTCTTCAAACGGAAATTTCATTAGGAGAAGCTCAGTATCCAAAGCTTTTGCCACTGAGAGAGAGAGAGAGAGAGAGAGAGAGAGAGAGAGAGAGAGAGAGAGAGAGAGAGAGAGAGAGAGAGAGAGAGAAATTCAATATGCGATTATTTTCAAAAATGCTCTTTACCGAAATGGTATGAAATTGAACTAAAAAAACTTTGCTATTTTCACGGTTGAAAGAATAAAACAGAAGAAAAGAATTTTCCAGTTCCTAAAATGATGCATGATCTTAATTCTTACACAGACACACAGATATATATATTATATATATATATATATATATATATATATATATATATATATATATATATATATATATATATATACATATACATATACATATATATACACACAGATATATATATATGTATTATGTGTAATATGTATATATATATATATATATATATATATATATATATATATATATATATATATATATATATATATATATATATATATATATATAGTTGGAAATGGCAAATTTTGTTGTAAATTCTTTTTCCATTGAAATAAGAATTTTTCTCCTACAAAATTGTTATTTGAGGTGAAGTTCTGTAAACGGCCGCCCAGGCATTTTAATGCAAAATAGCTGACATGCACATTCGAAAACCTTTTATTTACGCGGACACGTTAATCTCATAGATAAGGAAAAATAATCTGGTGTTTACTGTTCAATCCAACAGGTTAATTGGTTCGTGATACCTGTTTTAATATAATTCTTTTACACGGAGCATATTTCCCGAAAAATAGTACCATATGGTATAAAGTAAATGAAGGGTTCATTAAATTGGTGGATAGTGTCAAGTCTGCTATTTTACACAAAGAATGCAATATTCTTTTAATGCTGTTATTTCAAATCCACTATTTTTGTCGCTTCTTTTAACATGAGCAGAAATATTTCATTGCTTAACAGTGTGAGATTTTAATGGGCGAGGTGTACTTTATAAATTTTGGGTTTTGTCTAAATCTTGCCTTTTTTTTATTTGCGTGACTAGTCGAATGCCTCACGCTCATTTAAGACTAGAGGGTTTTCCTTTCATATTTATGCAATACAAAATATCAAATTAGGACAACTTTTCACATTCCTTCCTTGAAATATGTAACATTCAGCTAATAGGAAGCTTATCTGTGAATCGATGACTTTGGGTCAGCTAAATGATAAATGCTTGTACAATATTTGCTGAATGATGACTCTATCCGAGATTATGCTCAACTAATTTATGGGTCCAGGGATATTCCATAAGTGGGTATTTCTCATATTACTAAAGAACTTCCCTCACCTTATTCACAAATGGTAGCATTCCATCTGCCTGTCTTTCTGCGCGAGAAGTCAGGCAATTTTGCGAGATTTTCAACAAGAAGAAGAATGGTCGTGTGACAAACTCTTGCAGGATTGGAGAGCCTTCTGGAGAGAAAGGAGAATGAATGAACGCAATCTTATTTTCATTATCAAAGCTTCTTGAGTGCTTGCTGCGAGCACTCACCTCCCCCCCCAACACACCACCCTCTCTTAATAAATTGGCATTCCCAGAATATGTTATAAATTTCACCTTTTGAATGAATTTTTATTGCCAAGTTAATTGTAAGTGGTAACACAGAGTTACAAGAAGTTATAACAGCATTAAGTGGGATCATATTCAGTATGCACGTATATGTATATGTATATGTATATGTATATGTATATGTAGGTATATATATATATATATATATATATATATATATATATATATATATATATATATATATATATATATATATATATATAAACATGTCGTCAATGAATATTCTGCAAACATCTCTCTCTGTATAAGAAAAAACGGTAAATGGGCTTACATTTATCGTTTCATTTTGAGACATTACATGGGAGAAGATCAACCCTAAAAGAAATCAAGAGACCAAAATATTTTTGTGTAAAAAACTCATCGAAGAAAGGGCACCGAGGTCCCAGTCTAAGTTCACGAAACAAGATGACCACCATGACAACAGTTTTCGAAGTGACTGGCGCGAAGGACCGAACTCAGACTGTACACAAATATACAAAAATGAACTTAACATGGCGACGCATTAAACGATGCCCTGTTAATTAAGAAATACGTATGTGATCAAGAGGAAAATGCAATACGTCATGGAGGTTCAGACAGTTTGATATCGTCACTATGTTAAAAATCTGGCTATGTAAAATCTCTCTCTCTCTCTCTCTCTCTCTCTCTCTCTCTCTCTCTCTCTCTCTCTCTCTCTCTCTTCTCGTCTGCTGAAGAATATCTGCTGTATACTATAACTACAAACGAATTAGCAAGAGACGAGTATAATCTTATTTTCCGTCTCAGATTCAGATCACTAAAACACAAATAATCTTAACAGTTTATAAATCACAACAAAAATATCTTGTAAACCGGAAGTTCATAAAAAAACTGAAACCATCAGTAAAAAATAAATGGCATTTAAGGTTCAATTTGATTAAAAAAATCTTATATATTTTCCATGGTGTATCCTACCGCGAAAGGGGAATACGGTGTTTACCTAGCCTACATAATTTATGGGATGCTTAACGTAAATAGCCCCTGAACTGAAGGCAATAAATAATTAGAGGTCTGTGAAATTAAAAAACGAAAAATAGAGAAATTTATGGTTCGTGTTTGCTGGCTGGGTAAATTCAAATGTGATAAAGTAAATACATTTAGTGAAAACTGAAAACTTAAACTTTTAAGACAACTCATAAACACGTCGACTTCTTACATTTTTATCTCAGGAAAAAATATCAATATGATTATTTGGATTGTGAATGGAAACCAATTTCAAATGTTGGGATTCCTGCTCACAATGGGAATTGTATCCTTCATAATGTTCCAATTCACCTCTGGTTTTTATAACTCAATTTCTTCTCAACGTTCTGGACTTTACTTCTGGGCTTTTCTCAATCTATGAAACTGGAATGTCATCATTCGATGCAAGATTTTCCTCTTAAGCAAAATCGAGACTTAGAAACATAAAACCCAACTCGATGGGTAACCTTATCGCTTAGGTTCTCCCAGATTCAGTTTCTCTCCATTTCATTTTCCAATCAATTCCCATTCATTTTTTGTTCTTTTTGTTATTGTATATTTAATGAAGCGTCATTTTATTATTAGCTCTTTGTTACTCTTAACTCCTATATTTTCACTTTCATCTTGGTTTGAGTCTGTAAGTCCCTCTAGAATTCAGCACTCAAACCGAAACGCCAAGTTTCTGAGAAGATCTATGACGACCTGTCACCAAGTAATCACTCTCAGGCTTTAACTGGAAGCGCGGCTGCTACAAAAGGAGGCCATGATTAGAGGCTTTAGTAGGGAGCATACATGAATCTGATATTATGTGGAACTTACCACAAAAAAAGAGAGAGAATTTTTAAGAAACGATAGAACGTGAGTTGATTGTCTTGCTTGGGTGTGAGGTATACGAAACACTTGTCATGACCGTGGAATTTTAAAAAGGATTTCATGCACTGAAAATAGATCTACTCACCATTTACACTGTTCCTTTGGAACCAACATGTATTCGTCTTGAAATCTGTAAGATATTTATTCTAGATTAGATATGCGAATAAAGCATTCTTTATATTATTTATGAAAATCTGTTCATAAAAAGAAATACGTCAGATTACTTTCATATGTCAATATCTGCCTTATTTGCATTAAAAAATATAATTTTCGCTGTAGTTACTTGCTGTTACTAAGCTCATCAATACTACTTCAAATTCACCTGGCTATTGAACAGTAGAAACTAATGTACTTCGCCTCAATATGATATTCTAAATTAAAATGACGTTGGCATGCTCACTTTTCCAGGGGTCCATGCCAGGCCTCTTACCCCCTTTAAACCACTCTGAATAAAGCACCCATCATGATAAGTCTACAATCAAGGCCTAAGAGGGTCAGAATATCTGAAGGACTCAAATGGGTTGTGTGGGTGGCGGTAAACGTGCCTTTTCCGTGAGTGATTACAATTGACAGAGTTTTTTTTTAAAGAAACTGGACAGGACAAACACATTTCACACAAACAATTCAGTCTGACCCTACAATGAAAAGTCAAGAAGTGAAATGTACAGATTATTTTTATCAATAACCTGTAAAATTCCAGATAGCTGTCAGGACTCCTATTAGAACAAAGCATCATTTCATCTGATATACCAAGAATACAAAGTTCTCCTCAAAGGCTGTCACACGAGAGGGACATCTCTAGCTATTTCCTTCTGAATAAACGCTGCACTGAACTACTGCACCTGTTGCATATTCATTGCATAAAGGCGTCGCAGTTAAGTGAAAGAGGAGAGGATCCAGTTTTGAATTGGTCTGACGCTGGGAGTTACAGACAGGTCGTTTTCCAGCCGAGAGAGAAAGCTGGTTTGAAGTACAACTTATTGTTTTAGTGAATTTTCTCAATATTTTTTAGACTCAGTATTACTGCTGACTTGGGATATTGTGGATCATTTTTAGAACACCAGGACTTAGATTCATTCAAAAAAAGGTCCGTTTGGTAGGCAAATAGAGACGAGGAGTTAAGAGCAATTCTAAACAAGTGTTTAACACTTGTTTGTTGAAATGACTAAACAACACAAAATAAATAATAGTTTTATAATACAAGAATATATAAAAAAACACTTCATCGTAGGCGACCAAAAACAAAATGAGGATAATAAATGCCACTTTGCACCTAAATAACAAAATAAACACTGTACATTAACCTTTTTAAGGAATATTTAATAACTATTAGCACTTGAACAAACTGGGAAGAATCTTGTTTTTCTCGTCTTAATGCCGAGACGGGGTCGATGTTTTTAATGGTCTCTTCTAGCTGTTTCCATCTTCGAAGGCTAATATCATAATTGATTTCGACAGATGTTTTACAAACGTCTGTCCTTCCTGACTCCAACCCTCCCCCTCCATCCGGGCTTAGGACTGACGCTGAGTTGGGTTGGCTAACTAACTAACCCACAGTGGCTAATTTAACATGCGGGTGATAATAACAAGGGGAACGTGGGAGAAAAAGTGAATGTAACATTTAGTTACAATAAAAAGGTAATCAAGCCCTTCAACAAACTAAATAATCAAGAAGGTCTATTTAACAGAGGATAGTCATTTTTATTTCTTATTTATTTTTTACTTATTTTTTTGCAATAAGGAGTCTTCCTTTTTTTTGAAGGAACTCATTTACACTATACCTTCCAAAGACATTTATTTTGAAGCTCCTGTTAAAGTTTATACAATTCCATTTTCTAATAAATTCAGGTTCACTTTCTGATTCCTTGGGTACTTATTTCAGTATCTTACGCATACTGATGACACACTTATAGATGCAACTTTACATGAAGCATCACTAGATATTTTGTTCGTGGAACTTACTATTTGCTTCTCTCGTGTTCATCAAACTGAAGTTTGTGTGTGAGTATTTGTGAGTGGGTTCTACAATGAAAGTAATCAGAAACATTTTTTGGAAGAAATAGAACTTGCAGTAGTTTTTTTTTTTATCATTTTAGTCTTCATTAACCTGTATGGTAACCAGAGGGCTATGATAAGTCTAGAAGAAAAGAACGAAATGTCAAAAGTTCCCGCATATCGAGAGATACGACTGTTTCCTCTAAACGCGCTTGGGAAAAAGTTATACAATTAGACCACACTTGCATGCGAAAAGTTTACCCTTGCATCGTCAAACTTTTTCAGCGGGTGTTCGACTTTTCACTGGAGAGAGAGAGAGAGACATTTGCAAAGGTGCAAGGTGACTTTATACTGAGAATCAATGCGAATTGTAACAGTAACTTACAAAACCCATCTTGGCATGAAAATGCTACCAAAAAGTTTGCTGCTAGAAAATAAAGAGCAAGCCATTGATATTTTCAGTACGTTTCCCTCCTTCCCCTAAGTTTCTCTCTCTCTCTCTCTCTCTCTCTCTCTCTCTCTCTCTCTCTCTCTCTCTCTCTCTCTCTCTCTCTCTCTGCCAATCCTCCATCCTTCCTCTCCTTTCCTCATTTTTATGTGAAGGATATCCTCTGTTCCCGCCGAGAATAAAACGATAGAAAACAGGAGAGAGACAGCTGAGTCCCACAGGGGAAGGATTGACATTCTCTGGCTGAGGTTTCGGAAATGAACACAGAAAGATTAAATCCATGTTTTTAAAAGCCTAAAAAAAAAATCTTGATATACCCAAAAATATATCACTGATTATGATATAATACTGCCCTAACACAGTTCAACCTGTATTTTAATAGTTTACTTAAATTCTTATTTATTTATTAATTTCTTAATTTATCTGGTTTTCTAATTAATAACTTTCCGTATTTCCCAGTACCTTCTGTTACTTCTTTCGATTGAACACCTTATTGTCTGGAAGCCTGAATTTCAAGTCAATGGGCCCTGCCGGGTTGTTCCATATGAATAGGGTTCATCTGAATAATAATATTAATAATGATCATACATTAATAGGTGAAAAGGTAAATAGAATTATCATTATCTTTAAATGTTCATGCGTCTTGCAAAGGGAAAGATCATTTTCCTAACAATGAGGTATTCATTAAAATTGAGGCCGACGTTCAGAAAAACTCTTTAGTTGGAACAACGTCGTAATGATTCTTCCTCGACCTTTCACCTTTAGGTCATTTGTTTCCACAGAGAATAGCTGTAACTTTCCCTTGAATTAAATTACTTTAGAGGGGTAAGTACATTACGGCTGTTAGTTATCTATTATCAAAGGAGAATTTCAAACGGTAACGACTATTGTGAAAATACCATAATTTCGTATATCAATAATCATGTCTAACCAAATTTGGATAATTGAGGCACAGTTATTAATTGTAATGAATAAGGTTATTACTGTGGTCATTTTCCCCGTGAATATTACATTTAATCAAGAGGTTACTCGATCATAAAAAAAATATATTTTTATATGTTTTTTTAGTATTCTTAAAATTGATGGACAGTAATGAACTATACTTTTATTCATTTTCATTATTCCATTATTAAATTTTGTCTGGTGAAAAATTCTTTATATTTCTATGATTCCTAGAATTCGTGTTTTTTGGTCAATCTCAATTTAATGATGGATTAATGAACGCAATAATCTGACGCTGCTTGCGCTTCAAGTTTTCGAGACTATTTTTGGCGCGTTGGCCCCAAATAATTACTCCACTCTTAATAACCCAATGGCTTTTGTGTGTCACGTTAACCAGTATTAACCCACTGTCATTCGCGCATACCTTAATGCTTGAGGCAACATCCAGTAATGCTTAAGCCTACACTTTATTTTCCTCTATTCTTGAACCCTGCACAGCACTACAGCAATCTCTGCAGTATTATTGAAATGGCGTTGCTTTGAATTAGCTTACTTTACTAATCTCGAGTTCGGCGAAAAGTTTGAACTGAATTTCGAGCTCATACGTACAATCTCAGTTGCGATAAAATATCGGTCACTGCTGAAAATCTTAGTTCCAGATATATCTTGATTCAACTAGATTATTTCGGTGTCTGTATAGTTTGATATAGACCGAAGACAGAAATTCATTCATGTTACTGACGTTGTTTGACGCCAGTTTTAGCGATCATAAATCAGTCAATCTTACTGACTTTGTCAGCCGGTGCTTGCAAAGGAATGAGGTATTTTTCCGTTAGTCTCGAAAGGATGGATGGAGCTGTACCCATTTTTGCGAAACTTTCTCTCTTCTTGGCCGAAAAAAAAAACTTTTTATTATCGATACTGGTAAAATCATTGCTTGATTTGAATCTGAAATAGCCTGAAAAGTATTGATATCACTTATGATTGCATATCTGAACAGCGTGTTCCATGTTAGATTCATTAAAGTTGGTTAAGTGGTCATTAACTATCCATAAAAATCAGTGATTAAATAGTAATCATCTCGTTATGCATTACAAATGGAGAGTTATTGGTCCCGTTCTTTATGCGAATGATAAAACATTGTTAATTGAGACTATACTGCTCGTCATAAATATTGAAGCATAAATCAGATTATTGGAACAAGAGCCCAAAAAAATGGTCATTCCAAAGCAATCAACAGGTTAGGAGCTATTGCCTCTTTTGTGAATAGGAAATTATAGTCCAATCTTTTCATATTGATGTCTCTGTCCATCAACAACTAAAAAAAAAAATTCTTAACTTTTTTAACAGGAAATTGATTGCTGGGGAATTTTCTTACATTGATACTGAAAAATAGAAAAGAGGGGTTTAATAGTAATTCTTATATTTTTACGTCCGAATCTACAAAATTAGACTGAAGGGGAATAACTTGCTTTTTCGTCTTAAGAAGATTATTTCCAGATCAAATCTGCAATACCTTTGAAGCGTTTTGTTCCACTTACCCCTCGATATTGAAATGTTAACGAGAGATTCCCGAAGCAACAGAGACGCACAATAAATACCTGTGCTTGAAGATTTATCAAATATCGACAATGAAAAGACTTATTTGAAGTTCAGATGGTAACATACTATTACTGTAAAGAATGCTATGTGGATTCGATAACGCCATGGAGATGAGAAAATACGAAAAACTGAAAGAATAAGAAAGGGCACAAGCACTCTGGGCGAGGATATATGAAGCCAAATAATATACGAAATACTGAAAATATTCCTGGCATCTGACTTTACAAGGAAATGCAAAAAAGCTCATCTCATTTACATGTTGATGTACTTCCAGTAATCATACCCAACCCTTGGGTAAACAATTAAACAATGCGCCGAAGAGTTTTCTGTAGAGCGTATAATGCCATATGAAACTCTCAGCTACGGCTCATGAAACTCTTAGCCGCGGCCCATGAAACTTTCAGCCACGGCCCGGTGGTGGCCTGTGTTGTTGGCGCCTATAGCTGTGCCAGACGCACGATCATGACTAACTTTAACCTTATATAAAATAAAAACTACTGAGGCTAGAGGGCTGAAATTTGGTATGTTTGATGATTGGAAGGTGGATGATCAAAATGCCAATTTTCAGCCCTCTAGCCTCAGTATTTACGATCTGAGGGCGGACAGAAAAAGTGAGGACGGACAGATAGCCATTTCAATAGTTTTCTTTTACAGAAAGCTAAAAGGGCAGATCATATACTTTTGTTTCTGCTGCAGATGATAACAGTACTGAGACCTCTGATTACTTGTTCCTCATGAATTTGTTTCCAGAGTTTCACAGGCTTGTCTTTGTGCAGCCTTGTGTCTTTAAGTTCCTGATAACTGTAAGGGGAAACTAAGGGATAAGTATCACGATAAATATTCTCATATTGCTGTTCCTCATTCTGATGACTTATGAATTAAGGCAAATAATTATTTACCACCGCAATGCCAAGAAGCAGACTTCGCCTGTGTCGATGAAGTCGCTTTTTCGAACTGAACTGCCGGATCGGTGAGGTTTGCTACCGTTCCTGACTATGCTTCTTGGGTGCCCTGGCTCCGGGAAGCATTTTCCCGAGATGTAACCGAGTATTGAACCAGCCCGGGACCTTTCCATGAAAAAAAGCGGGACGCCATATCTTAAAAACTAACCATAGAATTTTCATAAAAACAATCTCAGTATGTTTCCCACACCCAAAATACTTGAACGTTACCTATTTAATCTCTTCTAACCTAACCTATCCTAACCTAGGGCATGGCAAAAAAAACCGGGGCTGGTGCAATACTAGCATACATCCCGCCGGGAAACGAAATTAACGCAGTATCTTGTTGCTCTTTTAACTAAACCTTGTTACGTTGTAGTCTGTTACCTAGTTTGATGCTTATGGCACTTATTTACCAAATGAATAAAAGAATCTGAAATACCAAACAAATCAACTCCAAATTATCCGAAAAAGCATCGTGACAAGCAAACAACAACTGAGGATTTACTGGGGTAAGATAAACTAAAACCAAACAAGAGAAAAATTGTTTGCGTGATAGTAAATCATTTTTGAAAATGAACAGAGCTTGTTCATGTTTCACGGAAGACAAAGAGGTGCCATTAGTTCACATAGCTTCAGCATATTTTTTCATTCCGGTAGTGCAACGGTTATTAAGGCCGTACTAAATGCATTTTTATTAGATTTTCCATTACAAGTACATTCCAGCCATCTCCAATAATTATCTATTCCATTATATATTTCATTTATGAAGACTGGATGAATGACGCTTCGATGCTATATACTTTATTCTTTTCATGTGAAACATTTCACATGCACTGACATATTTAAAAGGTATACTTCAAGAATATGTATACATTAGCTATGCATGCATTTCCAGTTTGAATAGCCTCATCCATTCACTAGAGAACAAATTTTTTGTCTCAGTGAAATGGATTAAATATCTTTAGATATTTTAAGATGCTATATCATCATAATATTTCCCACCTATTTGTGAATTTATTTTACTCAATAAGGTTATTTTTACTGTTCAGTCATTAAGTTTTGAACATTCACCAGCTTCCACGGAGATTCCCAACTTGAGAGACAGTCGACCTGATCGATCCTTCGCCTGCGTTTCCCAGTTTGACTTCATGATTTATTAAAGCTAGTAATTTCTATTTCTCCGCCTTCTCCCTCTTTCCCTCACCAGATAAAACTAGTCTAGGCGTAGTTAAAAATCTCGCAAGTAAGACTCCGATTGCCTTATATTTTCTCATTCTATCCAGTAAAAAAAGTAGCTAGGTATGGCTACTAAATCTTATCCACATTATTGCTCATGAAATGAAGCCGCATTATCTGGGGTCATAGGATTAGACATGTTTCATTGAACTTTTGTGCAACAGAGCGAAATGCCGTGATAAACGAGATTTTTTTGGTCTGCCATCACACCACAAAAGGCTTCTCTTTTCATTGTTCATTCCGAGATTTGTCTTAGCCCCTGAAATCTGCATTCGTACACACAATAACATACATACATACATACATGCATACGTACGTACATACATACATACATATATTACACACACACACACAAACACACACACACACACACACATATATATATATATATATATATATATATATATATATATATATATATATATATATATATATATATATATATATATGTGTGTGTGTGTGTATTAATAATATGTGTGTTATATCAATATATATGTGTGCGTGTGTGTGCGCGTGTGACTGAGGATGTGTGTAAAAGGACATTAATTCAAGTCATATTCCCACCGTAACTGCTGAATGTTCGCTGCAATTTTGTTGAGATACTGTGTCATCCATCTTCCGAATAATTTCAAGTATAATACACGAATGAGTAATGCAGTACATCTTATGACATGTAAAGTTAGATAAAGTACTGAGGTGCAGGTGCAGTAAATACATTTATCTTCACAGAGGTCTGATACGTGTCCACGTATATATGTCAGCAATTTCTGTGGAATTATTTGAAATGTCATCCCTGCTTCGTAATGTTAATCAAGAGCTGACTACTCAGGAGGTTTATACAAAGAACTGTTCAGTACTGACGTGTGAATACGATATGTAGTAACATATACAACAAAGCAGTAACTATCTAATTTTATCTGTAGCATTTATAAATGTCATATTTACAATATAAATTCTGGATTAGGAATCAAATTTTCCTCCCAGTGGAAGTTATTTTCTTTATAAGTTCAAACAGTTCCCCGATGGGCGGGTGGTTCCGTTCTCAGCTAGCACTCTGCTGGCCACGAGTTCGAATCTACCAATGAAGGATAAGAGGAATTTATTTCTGGTGATAGAAATTAATTTTTCGCTGTAATGTGGTTCGGATTCCACAATTAGCTGTAGGTCCCGTTGCTAGGTATCCAATTGGTTCTTAGCCACGTAAAATAAATCTAATCCTTCGGGCCAGCCCTGGGAGAACTGTTAATCAGCTCAGTGGTCTTGTTAAACTAAGGTATACTTAACTTATTTATAAGTTCAAACAACGCATCAGTGTAGCTTGAAAATGGTATCTATCGTTATAACAGCAGAGCTCTTTTAAGTTACATTCCTGAGACGTAGCTTTTATTTTTTCTTGGACAGGAGAAAAACTCTGCAATATTGCAGAGCCTCCGTCAAGCAGGACCGATGGGAAATGGCCTAATTATCTCTCTCTCATTTTTTCTTCACCCTGGAAATGAGGGCGATGGTCATAAGTCTCTCATTCGGTCTAGGGAAATTGTTAGTACCTCTGAATAATTATACCTTTACTTTTATTTTTGTTTTTGGCGAATTATGTATCTAGCTTGTGATACCCATTCACGTTTGCTATGAATGCTGAACTTACTCCTTAGATACAGACTCACTTACATTATAATATTAATTTGTTTATCGAATTTATGTACACGCATACACACACTCAGACGCAAACACTATAAGGGCGCTGTCTACGGACAATACAGCCATAACTCCGAATAGCATCGTCGAATATTGATTGTTATAAGCATCGGAACTCTATATCGGTTGTAAACCTACAATTAATTTACTACAATATTCATACTGTGGAAAAACGAGCGATAAACTAAATAAAGATGTGCGGAATGACTTGAAACTTGATGGAAACTGAAGTCATATTTACAACAAAAGAAATCTAAAAAGAAATTAAAGTAGATGACTTCGGTTAATGTGCATAGTCGTTCAACATCGGCCATGCATTTATGTTTGTAGATTCCTTTAGTTTTCTGTAAGAGAAAACTACTAACTACTACGATAGTTTTTTGTCTGTCCCTCCGCCCTCAGATCTTAAAAACTACTGAGGCTAGAGGGCTGCAAATGGGTACGTTAATCATCCACCTTCCAATCATGAAACATGCCAAATTGCAGCCTTCTAGCCTCGGTAGTTTTTATTTTATTTAAGGTTGAAGTTAACCATGATCGTGCGTCTGGCACCGCTATAAGTGCCAACAACATAGGTCACTACCGGGCATTGGCTGAAAGTTTCAGGGCCGCGGCTGAGAGTTTCATGGACCGTAGCTGAGAGCTTTATAAAGTATATCATACGCTATACGCAAAACTCCATTGCGCAGAAGAAACTTCGGCGCATTTTTTACTAGTTTTTCTTATATTCACAATGCTGTTTTTAATAAATAGTAATTATGGCTTTTATTCTGTGAATAAACACTTACCACGTTTCATTACGTATCTTGAAAAGGTGTATCTTATTACATTCCTCTTGCATAAGGCAGTATAACTGATTTCCAAGCACTCTAACCAAAATTAAAGAAAGGGTTTTTGATTATTCAGTCTCTGTGACATACGAACACCTTTCAGTCTCCTGTAAAAGAAAACTATTGTGCCGGCTTTGTCTGTCCGTCCGCCCTCTGATCTTAAAAACTACTAAGGTTAGAGGGCTGCAAATTGGTATGTTGATCATCCACCCTCCAGTCATCAACATACCAAATTGCAGCCCTCGAGCTCAGTAGCTTTTATTTTATTTAAGGTTAAAGTTAGCCATAATCGTGCATCTGGCAACCAATACCATCGAAAGATAGATCTATTTTCGTGTCCTTGATTATACAATGTACAGAAAACTCGATTGCGCTGAAGAAACTTCGGCGCATCTCTTACTTGTTTTTTCCCAAACACCAACTCAAACAATTCTGAGCCATTCACATCACACCAGATTCAGTGAAGTCTCAGTAGAGATCGACTTTCCAAAAGTCAGTCAAAGCCCTCAGTGAATTTCCCAAGGGACGAAGTTATCGATGAATGTTTCCAATTCAGAAATGTATAAGAAACGAAGCATCAGCAATGTTATACGGCTATTTAATTTTGTTTAGCAGTGTTATATTTCTTGTGCCCATCTGATCAAGATTAGGTCAAGTACAAAGCAATCTGGTGAATGTATTTTTATCTACATCAATACATATGCATGCGCATAATACTTGTATTATGTGTATACATAAATATCTGTATAAGGATACTTGGTTTATGCAATCGTATACATCAACAACTGCATCACACAAAAATATCCACAGACAGGCGAGTGAAAAATATAATGTCGTTTCAACTTCCTCGTCGGATGTAATAACATGAAAGACGTGGCTTTATTCATTTAGTTTTTAACAAACATATCCCATTTGAAGGAAACTTCAATTAGTTGTGTTTTTTTTTTTCACCGTCATAAAACGTCCGCCATCAAATTGCGTCTATGAAGCTAAAAGAAAAAAGGACAACACTCCATTAAGCTGAGCTTATCATATGACAAAAAAAGTTTATAATTAATATTCGCTCTCTCTCTCTCTCTCTCTCTCTCTCTCTCTCTCTCTCTCTCTCTCTCTCTCTCTGTTCTTTATCCCATTAAGTAAATATATATATATATATATATATATATATATATATATATATATATATATATATATATATATATATATATATATATATATATACATGCATATGTACATATATAAAATATATATATATAAATATATATATATATACATATATATATATATATATATATATATATATATATATATATATATATATATATATAAAAATTCTCAAAAGAAATTTTCAATAAATGACTGGACCAGAAAATAACATTCAAATTAATGAGAGAAAAAATACTTGCAGCAATAGGTTAGATGAAATATAGATGGAAAGTGAAGAGAGACGAAGACAATAGTATTCAAGAAACATGATCCAGGCCCTACCATGGACTAGGTAACTTTGCCAGATAAAAAAAATAAAACATTTTGAGAAAACATAGACAATAAATTATTAAGTTCGTGTAAGGACATCTCGTTCGTCAGACGCTCCAGGTTTTAATGGAATCTGATGTGGAAAGGAATCGTTTCCAGAATTAATTTCCGTTCCAGTATATGTAGTCATATAATGAGAAAGATGGGAGGGGGAAGGGGGAGGGGGTGGAACGAAGTGTTGTTTATTTGGTGGGGGAGAGGGGGAGTGTGGCTTATTGCATTGGATGTGTTAATCTGACATGGGTGGAAATTGCTAGATTATTTTTGCTTAATCTAGAAATGAGGACAGTAGTTAGGTACTTCTCATTTTGCCTTAAGAAACTGCCTCTTTTCTCCCTGATACATACATACATATATATATATATATATATATATATATATATATATATATATATATATATATATATATATATATATATATATATATATATAAATCTTTAATAATTCGATAGACAATTTTATTTCAGCAGAATTTTAACAATCCTGATGTTTAAAAGTATAGGAATTTGTTTTTTTTTTAATTCGAAGGCTGAAAATGTAATCAATAAGATCATGAAATAA
>NC_089789.1:28091105-28116105 GCF_040412425.1 Macrobrachium rosenbergii
GCGATTTATTTTCTCTCTCTCTCTCTCTCTCTCTCTCTCTCTCTCTCTCTCTCTCTCTCTCTCTCAGTAACATAATTCCCGCTGAAACAATGGATATTATGCCATAGGAGAGGGTTGCTAATCATAATCATATACAGTACCAAACAGTGACCACATGCAACCATTAGCCTGGTTATTTCAACTGCAAAATAGTATAACTCTCTCTCTCTCTCTCTCTCTCTCTCTCTCTCTCTCTCTCTCTCTCCGAAAGCAAAACCTCCGTCTCTTCTTCTCTCTCTCTCCCCTTCCTTCACATTGAAGACTATCATCCCATGCACGTACGAAACTTTGCACAGTCTCATCGAAACAAAAACTCAACTCTGGAAAAAGAAACAATAAAAAAATGAAATAAACAAATAAATCATTCATTTCAACGTCGCATAAAAATTCATTTCGACAGGACACTTTTTTTTTTATTCAGATAATTGCAAGGGGTAGCGTAACGAAATAATTTCGCGTTCTCGACAGGAATTTTTTTCTCTATAAATGCAGTCTGTTTCAAAACAGCATTTTTATTTTAACGGAAGACAATTATGGAAGTTATCACCACCACTATTGTCATTATAATTACCGTTATTGTTAGCATCAATATCAGTCTTGTACATATATTACGATAATAATTATCAGTTTGCCATATGGAAATAATTTTGAAATGGAGAGAGAGAGAGAGAGAGAGAGAGAGAGAGAGAGAGAGAGAGAGAGAGAGAGAGAGAGAGAGAAATACCACACATCCTATTTCTTTACTCAGCTATGGAAAAATTCTTCTAACACTAAGGCAATTTGTCATATGAAAAGCAGTTTTTATATTTCACAAATTTAATGGCATTTCATAAACAGAAATCAAGTCAAAACTGGAGGAGGTAAAACAATAATAATAAAAAAAAGCAAATGAATGTAAAGAAAGAGATAAGATAAAAAAAAAAAATCTGTAAGGCCACTGGAGGAAATCCAAGTTGAATTCCACTTCAAATCCCGAGCTGCGGAAATATGGTCTGTCCGCCATCATCACCATCATCATCATCATCATCACCATTTTCGGTCAATTACGGAGGCCCCTTCATATGACCTCAAATGGTGGGCGCCATTTATTCACCGCTCAGTTTATGGTCCAAAGAGACTTTTCTCTTTACTTTCTTCTTTAATGGCGCTTGGTTTTGACACCTTCTTAATTCTTGAGGTAACTTATTAAGTGATCTGGGTGTCATGGAGTCTAATATTACAACAATTATTTTTTCCTCCGTGAATTTCTTCTCAAGGACTATTTCTGTTGGAATTCTTACATTCTTCACCTTCATGTACGCTCAAAAATATATTTGATGTTCAGTTCTTGTTAGAACAGATAGCCAGTATAACTCAGTAAGGATGTGAGACCCAAATAATGGAATTTTATTCTAAATCAAAGTTGAATGCATTGTTAATTAAAACCTTTACCTTTTTTCAGTAAATAATTTAGTAAATTACAGGGACTCTTGCAGTAATCTTTTGGTTTTGTCGCTCTAAGCAGTACCCAAAAATACTATAGTTCAAGAGAGGTTGCTACTAACGACGCAGTAAGTTTTAATAAACATATTCATGATAATCAAATATAAAAACTAATAAACGGCAAAATGCAGTAAAGCTGTCTTTCATCTTCTTAGGTCCAGCAATCTTTTTGGTAAAAACGATTATCTCTAAAGAAAAAGTATGCTAAGTGAGTAAGCCTTTTGTGTAATTCATACAAAGAATGTTGCACGACGCCGATTACACCCAACCCGTCTCAATGTTGATGATAATCCCTTTAAGATAATTGTTTACGGCAGATACTCGTCTAAGCTTATATACCTTTAATTGGTGTTCGGTCTTCCTAATATCATGCACGCTATACTAACGGCAGTCATGTAAACTTCTGGCCGGCAGGTGGATGCTGGTCAACAAGAGAGAGAGAGAGAGAGAGAGAGAGAGAGAGAGAGAGAGAGAGAGAGAGAGAGAGAGAGAGAGAGAGAGAGAGAGAGAAAGTGTACTAGTTTGCAGCTGATATGATCAGACTAATAGTTGCATGTGGTCACAGTTTGGTATATGATTATGACTAGTAAACCTCTCCTATGGCATAATATCCATTGTTTTAGAGGGAATTATGTTACTGAGAGAGAGAGAGAGAGAGAGAGAGAGAGAGAGAGAGAGAGAGAGAGAGAGAGAGAGAGAGAGAGAATCATATTTGCATCAACTATGTTAGATGCCTCTTTCGTACTAGATAGATTTAACTAGAAAAACGACGAAATATCGTTCATTCCTAGATATAATTTAGCATAATTATTCTTCCCTTTAAGAAATATAACGCATAAATTACTTTTAGCGTTACCTAGTCCCTCACAGCGGTGATGCACTCCGCACATCACTTATTAAAATCATAATTCGCGAGGGGTAAGAATCGCTATTGTCAGCAAAAGTTCCAGAGGTCGTTTATTCCCCACACCGTTGGACTCTGGAACAGCCTCCCTAAGGATGTAGTGCAATTAGAACTTCAGAAGTTCAAGCGAAGATGCAATGCATTACTACCATAATACAGTTCTCCTTATATTTTAATAATTCACTTATATTTTTTTTTATTTATTTATTAATTTGCTAAATTATTTTTCCCTTTTCAATAAGTGATCTCTTCTTTCTGTATTTCCCATTACCTTCTGTTACTTCTCTCTAATGAACACCATATTCTTTGGAAGCCTGAATTTCAAAGCAATGGCCCCTGAGGGCTTGTTCCATATGAACAGGGTTCATCTTCTGAATAATAATAATAATAATAATAATAATAATAATAATAATAATAATAATAATAATAATAATAATACTTTACATTCCTGTAATATTTGTCTTTAGAGTTTATTATTTAATACTTTCAATAACATCCTTTCTCTGATGTAAAATTTTTACACTACATTTTAAACTAATTTTTATTCTAAATAAAACCTTACCCAATCAAATTTTGTTATAGAGAAGAAAAATTGTTGTTTAAAATGCAAAAGAAAAAGTTTACTTAGAAAAGTAGTTAAAAAATAAGGGAAATAATGGCACTGCATTTCCTCCAGAAGCAAAAAAATTGTTGATGAATCACACTGTGAACAAAACAAACTCTTGTCTATAATGAATGAAGGCTAAAGCAAGGAAAGTATGAAAAGACCCACCAAAACCCATTTAATAGCTAAGGGGTCAACTGATGGCTAACGCATCTGCCTTCAAAGATGAAAAAAGATTGAAAAAAAGGAAGTGCATTATGCCAACTTGGAAGCAACCAACCTTAGCATTCCGGCGAGGACGGATGTGGGTCACGGTAAGACGGAAAAAGTTACGGGGTAAATAGATTGGAGAAAAATGTAAAAATCTAGAGATGGAGCAAGTTAATAAGCAAACAGTTCTGTCGAGATCGAGCAAACATGGACGAGGGATTATATAGATCAGCCATCATCAGTAGCTGGTCAGCGACCCCGGCTGATGTATATTCATGGACGATGGCTTTGTGTGTGTGTTGACACACGCCAGGGCGACCTTCTTCGCTCCCTCAGTGATTCCCGTGAAATACGTGGACTGTCAGTGAATTTCCTAATTCGTGTCATGTGCTTTAGCACGTTTATACAGCAGAAGGTAGAATTAATTTACAGCTTACCACTGAAAGTCAGAAATACCATTCTCTTCGTCGAGTAGGATCAAAATACGATTTCGTAAGTTTTAAATTTTGCAAAAGTAGCATGAACAATTATTTTCATATTATTTTCTTACGATTCAAAAATAAAAACTGTGAATTATATCAATAAACTCATTAAAAATGCTGTTTAAAAGAATAAAAAAATGCTATTGATTTCACAAGAACAAGTTACAAAAAGTGATAGATATAAAATAGATATTTATAACGAATAAATCATATATCACTTTATTCAGTGGGAAAACCAACAAAAAAATCATAGATATTCATAATAGATGGAAACTGTAAGCATTACCTTACCTAATTCTAACTCGTAAACCCTGCTAACACGGTGAGCGTGTTCAAGGTGTAACTAAAACTCATTAAATGAAGTTTCATTCGGGTCGAAATACATAAATAATCGCCTCATTTATCACGGTTCCTAGATGGAAAAGCATACAATTACAGTCTAATTACATATGATTAGCAGCTGAATCAATGCCATGATGTCATAGTTATCATGCAGCACAATTCTTGCAAGTCTGCTATTTGTGCAACGCTAAGGTACAGCAGGTCAAACTGAAGAGGTCAACATCATATACCATCGTCATTGCCTCCAACGGCAAGGGTCTGTGTGAAATTCCGCCACCCGCCTTTCATTCTTCCACGAATCCGTCACTCATCTTCAGCCTCAAGTCTCTTAATTCTCGAGTCAGTAGGTCCAGTGACCACAGGAACCCAGCTGACGCTTATTCAGAAGTTCAAGCGAAGATCTAACGCACTATTGTCCTAATACAATTTTCCCTGTATTCTAATAATTTACTTACATTTTTATCTGTTCATTTATTAAAGTGTTAATTTACTTTCCCCTTTTTAATAAGAGATCTTTCCTTTGTGTATTTCCCATTACCTTCTGTTATTCCTTTCTAATGAACGCCATATTCTTTGGAAGCTCGAATTTCAAGTAAGTGGCCCCTATGTTGGGCTTCTTCCATATGAATAGGGTTCATCTTCTGAATAACAACAATAATAATAATAATACAATAATACAATAATAATAATAATAATAATAATAATAATAATATTACGGACTCTTCTCCCTGTTGAGCTACTGAAGTAGTGAAAGAAATGTACAGATTAAGAGATATACCTTTATTGAAGGATTTTGCTCCCTTATGGAATCTGAGTCTCAAGGAGACTGCATCACCTTTCAGTCATGAAATAAGGATAGATGCTTCGAGAATTTAGCCTCTAGACATTGTTATCTCAGCTTGAAACAAACGGATAGATAGACTTATACGCATATAAGCTATTCCGAAGGCATAGTGAATTCGACATTAAACAATATTCTGGGATACACATTCACACACACACACACACACACACACACATATATATATATATATATATATATTGTATAATATAATATATTATACAAATAATATATATATATAATATCATATATATATAAAAATATTGTTTATATCACTATACATACATACACACACACACACACACACATATATATATATATATATATATATATATATATAAAATTATATATTATATATAACTATATAAGAAAAAAAATTAAATTTTAAACTATAGAATACATAAATGTCCAATAAGTAATAATTAATCTTAAAAAATGAAAACAAAAACCTAATAACATTGAAAATAATTCATACGAACATCACTTTTAAATTTCCGTTTTTCCTGTTATTGTCCCTGGAAATTTGGACTGTAATGAGAGTTAGAAATAGCATTGTAAAGCAAACTCTTATACTTTCTCCCGCATTCAAGAGCCCTTGAAGATGACATGCAGGACAAAAAAAAAAAGTCTTTTCAAATACCCTTTTTTTTTTTAGTAAAAAAACTAAGCAGAACCAAGGAGTCAGATTCTCTTGCAGTCATTCTTTGGCCCTTCTCGGAAATGTGGTTGTGGGATAGGACCAAACGACCTCCCCGAACCTCCATTGACAGTCACAGAAGGTCACATAGAATCGAAAGGGTTTCTTAGTCCCGCATTTTATGCACATACGTATTTCTCCTTCGGGTATGTAAAGGAAGCAGTAAATATCCGGGAGGAAAGGGGCCACGCTTTTGCTTGTGCCCCGCCTCTGCTCGTAAATTCAGGGAAGTTGCGGCACTTCTCCTACGCTCAAATATATTTCCTAGGGCTATCTCGCAAGGATTGAGACCACAAAAAAAAAAGAAGAAGCGGAAACAGCATCACTTCTTCAAAGATTTCTTTTTTTTTAAAGTCCGGAAAATAGCAGGATCGAATACCAGGAGGGAAAAGTACCGCCAGTTTGGCGACAATATATTAATCTGAAGGCAATTTGTTCTCATTAAATGAGATAGACTTTCATGCCGAAAAGGAAAGTCAGTCAACTTACTTAAAAACCCAAGTCGCAAAAAGTAAAAGAAAGGAGCGATGTATGCGCAGATACTTAGAAAAATTATATATAAATATATATATAAAAAATATATATATATATATATATATATATATATATATATATATATATATATATATATATATATATATATTCTATAAAATTCACGGTTATCGAAAAAAAACTGACTGATCAAAGCATTAGCGAGCGCATAGTTAATAATGAATACAATCAGCGCATCGAAGCGACACCTTCGAAACTGAGAGGAGAAAGAGATCCCGTAATTGGCCAGATGAGACAAAAGGAACTAATTAGGGAACAGACAAAGAGACTTAAGTGGACAATGGGTTAAGTAACTTTTGTGCCGGAACAGATGCCATTCGAAGGACATGACTAGACATTGACTCTTCTTAGTAATGAAGAGCAAAACACTTTTTGTTAAACTACTTTTGCTGACATTTTGAGATCCTTTGACGCGAGATCGACGCTCATTCGTTAACGGTGAGCAGAAACGCACGCTGATGAATGACGTTGATTTGCCCGGCTGACAATTTCGAAATTTTGTTTCGATCTTTTGTGTAATCATGGCATGTTTCCTCACACTGGTCAGACATGTGAAACTATATTTATCGTGATTACCTGGAAATTGCCACGTTTTCGTGAATATAGTGTAATTTAGAAATATGTGGGTCTCACCCCTTCTTAGTAATTTCATACATTTTTTACAATTACGAAGACTGAAATATTAACATACCAGAAAGTAAATGGGATTTGTGACTGATTACGACGAGTCTTTCAGTCGTGGTAACAGAAGTCTGCAGTTGCCTATTCCAGTTAGATTTTTTTTTTTCTTTTTTCTCTTCTGGAAACTTACAATTAAACGATGAAGCATTCCGGAGCAGCTGCTTGCTCTCCGAAGAACATCACACCAATGCAACATCAATCACGAAGTTTTCTCTCTTTGGCTTCTATGACTGAAGCTATTAATTTTTATCTAGGTTATGAAGAGTACGTTTTTTCCTTCTTAATTCAAATGTTTATCGTATTAAGGTGAAAACCTCAAAACGATACTGTTATACATATCACATCCATATGGACGCGGGATATTTTATAAATACAAAATCTGTGAATTTGAACTTTCGCTTTAACTTAACCGACCTGAAACAGCGAGCAAAATTGCATCATACATGAAACGGAGGCAATAAAAGCCCAACATGAAAAAGAACTGAATTGGCAGCGCGGGAAAAAGTGAGTTATCTGTTGAAAGCTAATTGCAACGCGAATTGGGATGACAGCCATGAAACTATACTGACAGCAAGCCACATGGCGCGCGCTTTTATATACCAGCAAATATTACGGTCAGAAGTTTGTTTGCAGTTCCCTCAGGGCACAAGCGTTTCTATAAACGCGTGAACAGGCGCATGGGTAGAGGGAGAGATGCGGTCATAGCTTTGTGGTTCTGAAGAACCATATTTATGAAGTTCATCGTTAAGAATCAAATCAGTTCAATCAGCCATGAAATTCGAAAGGTGATAAATCCTTCACGAAAAAGGCTACGTAAAAGGAAACTCTAAAACTGGCCATAAATCAATTGTAAAGAACGAATGAGATGCAAAGCGAGTAAAGGAATTCTAAGAAAAAAAGGTGTAGAAATCCATATGATTTCCATATAGCAACAACCGGGATTTTTTATTCTGCACTCATCTAGGAAGAATGGTTATTATATTTGTCTTTTTTGGCAGTTTTTTTTTTTCGTCACAAAAGGAATGAGAATTTTTGGAGAAGCCGGACACTGAATACGTATGAACCACAGGAAGGGAACGCCTCCTCCCTCAGGTATACAAACGTCCCACAGGAGTTCTGTATTTGCTAAGATGGCCAGTATCTGTTTTCATAATATTATGAAACGGTCCAGGCGCAAGGCAGCTGTTTATAAGCATTACAGGAGAAAAATTAAATTATGTTTTTTACATCCTGCCAATCATTCTTTCTCTCCACTAGTTATCAAACATCACCCATAGACTATCGAGATGACCGAAGTACTATTCTGCCAGAGTTTAGCAATCAAGAAATAGAGGATAGTAGAGTAGTATCTAAAAAGAAATGTCTTTTGTAGTAATGTTTATGAATTTAGCTCTTGAAGGGTTTTCCTAATCTTAAATCACTTCACTTAATCTCATTTGTAATGGGCCTTATTTGGTGTACTAGACTAGACTCCAAAGGCTCAAGACAGAATTCGGTGCAAAGTCACGGTCCTCAATCCAAACAGTTCGAATCAGAAAGGAAATGTACTGTTTCGCTGATCCCTTAAGCCACATATATTAGAATATGAATAATTGCACGCAGTGACATTATCTTTGCAACAATTTTTCATTATCTTCATATTTTCATGAACACACACACACAAAAACGCACGCACACGCGCTCTAAGCAACCCAGCATCAAAGCCAGAAGGTCAATTCTCCTTAAGAGCAGATACGCGGATCACATGCGGCAAGGCCTTTGACACAATGACCCAGCTGACATCACAAACGTCACCGTTTCCACCAAGGTCAACACTCGGACGACAAACATTCATACGCGTCCAGGGACAGGCTATCTTGCCCGTGACGTGCCTGCAGTCATGCAATAAGGGGAGTTATTAGTCCAGGTCACACGTCTTTGCTGCTAGTCTGTAAACTTGGATCTGGAACCTTGAGAGAGATTTGATGGAACCTTGATAACGCACACTGTTGTTTTGGCTAAAGCTGATTTGGTGTGACGTGGCTTAGATTTAGTGTTATTTGTATGAAGAAGAAGGGTGGAGAAATGGAAGGAATGTTTGTAAAGGAAGGATAAAAGAAGGAGGAAAAAAAGTAAAAGTAATCAGGAAAACACATGAAGGAGAAAATCTTGTTTGAGTATAAACTTGACCAATTAGCCTTGATTAAATGCCGACTTAATAGGGTCATATACATGAAAAACTATTTCCAAGGATAGAAACTAATAAACGTTGGGTAGAAAGGCACGGAAGGTTGAAAGTCTGAAATGGGAAAATTACAAATAGATTTATAATGTACAAAGCGTGACATTTTATCACAACGTCATTAGTAGAAATCGGAGGTTAATGAATGTAAACAACAAAATCAAAGACGACCCTGAGCGATGCAGAGGTTCTGAAGCAAATTCCAACCAGGGCTGAAATCCCAGTGCTCATTGAACAAAATCTAAACCGAGAATGCTGAACAATATACATTATTATTCACGCAACATATGAGTGTAATTCACCAACACTCTCATTTTTCCACATTTAGAAGGACCTTAGGGAAATAAGGAAGAAAAGGGCAATGGGAAAGCGTGGTAAAATCAACACTCTTAAAAGAATTTTTGTTTCTCTCTGTGCCAACTTGTAATGGACGGCATATTTCCCCTGGACCATATTTTTGCACGGAGAAACCGTCTCTCGGGAGAAAAAGCTCTCTCTTTGAGGGTTAATGCTGTTGTACAGATTCTCTCCAGAAGGTTTTTTTTTTTTTTTTTTTTTTTTTAAAACAGCGTGTTCGTTGGAACTTCTTTTAGATATCATGCAGCGCAAAAATAGTATTCCGACGAGAATATTTCAGTCCTGACCACTGTGGGTAGGTGGCAACGGTAAATATGTTGTTTCCAACTGAAGGGAATTAAATTCACAGGCTCTCCTTAGGCTTTCCAGCGATTACACACACACACACACATAAAGGAACCTAACTGCTCGGGTCTGTTAAATTTACTCTTATTCTCCCGCTACCGTCCTCTTGCAAACAGATGCCTTAACCATTGCCAAGGTAAAAAGTAGTACAACAAGTGCCGACAACACGAGACCTCTCAATAGTGAAGTGTCAATGTTTACTCAATAAGCACATGCGCGCCAAAGAGAGAGAGAGAGAGAGAGAGAGAGAGAGAGAGAGAGAGAGAGAGAGAGAGAGAGATCGTTAGGGGAAGGCCCCTGGAGCGGCAAGTTCTGATAATGTGTTCAAAATGTGTGAAGGATTATCTGAGGGGGTCCTTCCTAAATGCATCCTGGAATTGTTGTTGTTGGTTATTGGGAGTGATGATTTACAATCTGACTTTCGAATGTGACGCCAGATATCAGATCGAGCTAGAAATGTGTCGTGTCACATTAGGGTCTATGGCACAGCCATTTGGTCACAACCTGGCTGATCCTGAAGAATTTCCGAGAAAAAAGGTTCCATTTTACAACCCAGGGTAATGAAACGTTTAAGTCCATAAATTCACTAATTAATTTAACTCATTATTCATCTATCGCATCAAAGTATAAGCGTAATGAGCGTTAAATAATCACTCCTAATTAATATAATGAGATTTCGTGAGAAAAAAAAAACCACTTAAACATACCAAATTCTCTTCATAATGCCAAAAAGTAGTAAACGATGGTATTCATCAGCTATTTTTCAGTCAGAAATGTAATGCAAGCAAACCCTTGATGGATGCGTGAAATCCCTCGAGGAACATTAGCCATGAATCTGAAAACATTGCTTAATTAATTCATAAGAGCTGAGGGGACTGCGGCGAGAAGATGACTCATAATTAAAATCTGAATTCCACACCATCTGTTACTTGCTGAATACGAATATATATATGCAATGAATTACCTAATTGGCTTTTGTTGGATATGGGGTGAGAAATTTCTTCCTCTCTCTCTCTCTCTCTCTTACTCAGATCAGTAAAATGTTTCTTTGACATACACATATTTAAGTACACACATGTTCAAGTACCGCGAAAATATAGGGACATACGTTTTCTCTCTCTCTCTCTCTCTCTCTCTCTCTCTCTCTCTCTCTCTCTCTCTCTCTCTCTCTCTCAGTAATCCGAGTGCGGTACACGCTTTAGTAAAATGTTTCTTTGCTATACACACATAGTTAAATACAGGCATATTAAAGTCCAGCGAAAATACAGGTAGATACGTCTCTCTCTCTCTCTCTCTCTCTCTCTCTCTCTCTCTCTCTCTCTCTCTCTCTCTCTCTCTCCAGTAATCCGAGTACGGCACATGTTTAAGTAAAATGTTTCTTTGATATCCACACAGATAAGTACAGGGATATTCAAGTACAGCGAAAATATAGGATCATACATTCTCTCTCTCTCTCTCTCTCTCTCTCTCTCTCTCTCTCTCTCTCTCTCTCTCTCTCTCTCTCTCTCTCTCTCTCAGTCCTCAGTAATAGTTTGATATTAAGAAAGAGATCCTTATATGAAGAAGACACATTAAAAAAAAGTTGAGGAAACGACCTGCATCAAAGCTATTTTTTCTTCAGTATAAAAATCAAGGTCTAATTGCCTTGGATAAAATTCCATCTGCTGTTAAATAAAAACATACCGTTTGTTTACCATCAACATAACAATCACTCTAAAAGCAAATGAATATAAAATAATCAATAAATTACTTAAAAAAATTATGATATATTGTTAAATAGCATCATATAAGTGACACAAAACAGTTCCGATTTTAGTTTTTTTACTTTAATTTGAGTTATATCGACAGAAATTCACTTTCGTAAAGTTGAGATAATTTTCCTTATAGGTTGTGAAAGAGGTTTAGCTATATATATATATATATATAATATATATATATATATATATATATATATATATATATATATATATATATATATATATATAATATATAATATATATATATATATATATATATATATATATATATATATATATATATATATGTATATAAATGATATATATATATATATATATATATATATATATATATATATATATATATATATATATATATATGTATATCAGTAATGTACACAGGACCCATGATATCAAATATGAATGACAAGTATCATCAGAACTATAAATTAATGACAGTAATGAATACAATTTATCTCAGGGAAGTTAAGTTTTAAAAAAAAATTAAAACAAAACATACCCCTGCATGAAAGACGAAGATATAAATCACCAGCATAATATCAGGGTGGTTCAGCATTGCTTTAGAGACGACACGTCAAAGCCTCGGAAGTCTGAATTGTGAATGAAGCTGCGGTAGTAGTAACCATTGCAGTGAAGGGGACTGTCCCCTCTGGAGGGACAACTTGCTTGCAACGGCTTGGAGGGACAACTTGCTTGCAACGGAGAAGAGGGACAACTTACTTGCAACGGCATAGAGAGAGAACTTGCTTGCAACGGAGAAGAGGGACAACTTGCTTGCAACGGAGAAGAACATTGCTTGCAACGCATGAGAGAGAACGGCTACAACGGCGTGGAGAGAGAACTTGCTTGCAACGGAGATCAACGTGCTTGCAACGGCATAGAGAGAGAGCTTCGCTAAAAAGCTTGGAGAGAACTTGTAAAACGAGAAGAACAACTTGCTTGCAGAGAGAGAACTGAAACGGAGAAGAGGGACAATCAACGGCATAGAGAGAAACTTGCTACAACGGCTTGGAGAGAATTGCTAACGGAGAAGAGGGGACAACTTGAACGGCACAGAGAGAGAACACTTACAACAGCTTGGAGAGAGAACTTGCTTGCAACGGAGAAGAGGGACAACTTGCTTGCAAATGAAGAGAGAACTTGCTTGCAACGGCTTGGAGAGAAGAACTAATTGCAACGGAGAAGAGGGACAACTTAACGGCATCTTGCTTACAACGGCTTGGAGAGAAACTTGCTTGCAACGGAGAAGAGGGACAACTTGGCAACGGCATAGAGAGAGAACTTGCTTACAACAGAGAGAACTTGCTGCAACGGAGAAGAGGGACAACTTGCTTGCAACAGCATGAGAGAGAACTTGCAAACGGCTTGGAGAGAGAACTTGAACGGAGAAGAGGGACAACTTGCTTGCAACGGCATACAGAGAGAACTTGCTTACAACGGCGTGGAGAGAGAACTTGCTTGCAACGGAGAAGAGGGACAACTTGCTTGCAACGGCATAGAGACGAGAACTTATTTGAAACAGAGAGAACTTGCTTGCAACGGAGAAGAGGGACAACTTGTAACTTGTTTGCTTGAAACGGCTTGGAGAGAAGCAGAGAAGAGGGACTGTCCCAACAGCATAGAGAGAGACTTCTGCTTACAACGGCGTGGAGAGAGAACTTGCTTGCAACGGAGAAGAGGGACAACTTGCTTGCAACGGCTTACAACGGCGTGGAGAACTTGCTTGCAACGGAGATAGAGGGACAACTTGCTTGCAACAGAGGCGTGGAGAGAGAACTTGCTTGCAACGGAGAAGAGGGAAGAACGGCATAGAGAGAGAACTTGCTTACAACGGCGTGGAGAGAGAACTTGCTTGCAACGGCATAGAGAGAGAACTTGCTTACAACGGCGTGGAGAGAGAACTTGCTTGCAACGGAGAAGAGGGACAACTTGCTTGCAACGGCATAGAGAGAGAACTTGCTTACAACGGCGTGGAGAGAGAACTTGCTTGCAACGGAGAAGAGGGACAACTTGCTTGCAACGGCATAGAGAGAGAACTTGCTTACAACGGCGTGGAGAGAGAACTTGCTTGCAACGGCATAGAGAGAGAACTTGCTTACAACGGCGTGGAGAGAGAACTTGCAACGGAGAAGAGGGACAACTTGCTTGCAACGGCATAGAGAGAGAGAACTTGCTTGGCGTGGAGAGAACGGCGTGGAGAAGGGGACAACTTGTTTGCAACGGCGTGGGCATAGAGAGAGAACTTGCTTGCAACGGAGAAGAGGGACAACTTGCTTGCAACGGCGTGGAGAGAGAACTTGCTTAAACGGCGTGGAGAGAACGGCAACGGAAATAGATACAACTTGCTTGCAATGGCATAGAGAGAGAACTTGCTTGCAACGGCGCGGAGAAGACAACTTGCAAACGTCAGAGAGAGAACTTGACAACGGCGTGGAGAGAGAAACAACGGCGTGGAGAGAACTTGGTTACAACGGCGTGGAGAGAAACTTTTTTGCAACGGCATAGAGAGAAACTTGCACAACAGCATGGAAAGAACTTGCTAACGGAGTAAGAGGGACAACTTTGCTTGCAATGCTAGAGAGAGAACTTGCTTACAACGGCGTGGAGAGCGTGGGAGAAGAGGGACAACTTGCTTGCAACGGCATAGAGGAGAACTTGCTTACAACGGCGTGGAGAGAGAACTTGCTTGCAACAGCGTGGAGAGAGAACTTGCTTACAACGGCGTGGGAAGAGAACTTCTGACAACGGCGTGAGAGAGAACTTGTGGAGAAGAGGGACAACTTGCTTGCAACGGCATAGAGAGAACTTGCTTGCAACGGCTTGAGAGAGAGACTACTTGCTTGCAACGGAGAAGAGGACAACTTGTTGGGCATAGAGAGAACTTGCTTGCAATGGCGGCTTGCTTGCAACGGAGAAGAGGGACAACTTGCTTGCAACATCGTGGAGAGATAACTTGCTTGCAACGGCGTGGAGAGATAACTGTTGCAAAGCTTGGCGGCGTGGAGAGAAAACTTGCTTGCAATGGTGTGGAGGGACAACTTGCTCGCAACAGCGTGGAGAGAGAACTTGCTTGTAACGGCGTGGAGAGACAGCTTACTTGCAGCGGCGTGGAGAGAGACAACTTGCTTGCAACGGCATGGAGGGACAACTTGCTTGCAATGGCGTTGAGAGAGAACTTGCTTGCAATGGCGTTGAGAGACAACTTGCTCGCAACAGCGTGGAAAGAGAACTTGCTTGCAACGGCGAGGAACAACAGCGATTCCCCTCGGGGGAACATGGCGTTCCTTAGGACTGGTGCCTTCGATATTGAAGAGCTCCATTGTCGTAGGATGTGGGAAGAAGGAAAGAGGGAGGAATGAATAATAAGGCAGGGGCAGAGCAGAGAACATTGAGAGAGAGAGAGAGAGAGAGAGAGAGAGAGAGAGAGAGAGATGAAGACACACAACAGAACCACTACCTATTGGAAGCAAACAGAAAATTATGGACAATAAATTCCAGGACTAAGGAGGACAATAAACTGAAAAACAGGTAAGTAAATAGAACAAAGTATACCGGAAAAGCAGAAAGAAGGCAGCAGACGAGGAAATATCAATGACAAATAGAAGTATTAAGGGAAGTTAGTGGATGTAGATGAGAAAAAAAAAAAACTATAGAAAGTAAGAATAAAAGGATGAAGAGACTGTGGTTTCGAATGATGAGGAGAAGCAGAATCGGGCTCCAAAGAATAATAATATCCCAGCAAGAAATGACAAGAGCGAATGTCTCTTTCTTTATATCTGTTACACTGGGTATCATTTCCACTGTAATCTTCTTGGGTATCACGACACCTTCCCAGTGTTGTTGCTTGTCTCTTCTTGTCTCCTTTTTCTTTTTCCTTTTCCTAGGGATTGGATGAGGAACACGCACATTTAATCCTTTAATCCTCGCAGGGTTGTCAATTCTCAGTTTTTGCGTAAAACTTGTGACTTCCTGATTGATTTATTTGACTTTGGGAGAGGCTTTCATGAAATGTTACCATTTTGCTTTTGTATCCATTTTCTTACTCTGCTTTCCTCGTATGTCTGTGTGTGTGTGTGTGTGTGTGTGTGTATGAGAGAGAGAGAGAGGGAGAGAGAGAGAGAGAGAGAGAGAGAGAGAGAGCGCGGTTTAGACTGACTGTAATCTAACAACTTTCTATGAAATTAGCACAAAATAAATAATATCTTTCGACGAAAGTACTTGATCATGATCTCTGATGAACATGGACAGTGGTTATGTGGCGAGTGTGTTTAGATGGTATTACGAAGGTGTTACACCGCGATTTGGTGACCAATATGTGGT
Source organism: Macrobrachium rosenbergii (assembly GCF_040412425.1). Taxonomy (NCBI): domain Eukaryota; kingdom Metazoa; phylum Arthropoda; class Malacostraca; order Decapoda; family Palaemonidae; genus Macrobrachium; species Macrobrachium rosenbergii. The sequence continues at coordinate 28,106,940 of NC_089789.1, forward strand.
GTTTTATCCTCGTTAATTCCCACCTCACTCGAGTCTGGTGGGCGGATCCTTCAAACACGTGAGTGAAAATCGGTCATAAAATTAACTCGTCCATGAAATCAGATTTCCCCTGCCCTAAGACAGGCTCATATTTTCCGTTTGATTGGTGATGGAGAATCCCAGTCTTTCCTTTTAGGAAGTGGATCGTGCTATTCACTCTGAAACAAATTTTACCACCATTTTTAAATGTTTATCAAACCCCGCCATCAGTTTTCGGTTTATAAATATTCCTCTGAATAAAAATGATCACAAATGACAACGTAATTATCGAAAGTCACTCTTTTCCCTCCTTTTCACTACTGAGGCATTTGCGACCAACTCTGAAGTTGACAATTAACGTAAAATAATAAAAGAAATTCCGAGCGATAGATAACAACATCTGTTGGAAATTAGATTTCTGGTGAATAAGTCCATACTCTGATGAAAGTCACGTTTTTTGTTAGGAAAAACCACCTTACTCACTGGGGTCTACAACTTATCGAAATTGACCTTAGGCGACAGTACGCTGGAATGATTCATTAAACTTACAAAAAACTAGTGAAAAAAATTTTTAATTTGGACGCAACTGGCAGGTGATTACACCACGTCTCCTATAAGAGAAGCAACCGGAGAATCATCAGGACATCAGTATTATGAAGTTAGAACTACGAAACTCTCGATCGGTATAGATGGAAGTCCAATTAGGCAGCTGAGAGATTAAGTGAAGGTTTATGTGTGTATGTGTGTCTGTGTGTGATAGTTGCAAAATTTAATCAATAAACAGTCCATCACATGACCATTTAAGGTTAAAAGTAACCACATAACAGCTCTGGCGCCCATATAAGTTGGAATGGTCTATTTAACATTGATTTTTGAGAATATCATTGCACACTCTACATATCATCGACAAAATCAAAGAGAATTTCAAGAAAACCTGCTTCAAGTGGTCACGAAAATTACAAATAGGTCTGTTCTATTTTTTGATCTTCTGTTTTTAATGTTGTCTTCACCAGCACCTCCCTTTTGCTAAATCAGATCTCCGGCACTACGCCGTAATACTTGCAGTTCAAATTTAGAGCTTCAAGCTGAGGAAATAACGAAAGCCAAGGGCCAGAGCGTGCGACTTCTCTCCATAAACCCGCAATATGTTGACTTTACTCTGCGTCAAGGGTGAAACTATATAACTACGTAAATTGGTGTTTGCGAATTTTGGTGTTAATAGCTACTCCGTCCTGGTGACGGCCGGTATTATTACCAGACCCACTGAGCTGACAATCAGCTGACGCCCAGTTCAGTGATGCCGTAATGGCAAGGTCAGAGACTGCTTGATTTTCGATGATGTGGGAAATCAGCAGAAATTTGTCGAATACTGGCTGACGACGAATCGGCATTGTCTGACTCTTGTTTCGCCAGGGATGAAGTGGTGAACTGTGATCGACAGATTAAAATGCTGTCGAAACTTCGACGTCTCTTAAAGATTTCAATCCCTTAATAAAAACCGCAGGACGATAATAAATAAATAATTCGTAGTCAGTTGTGTTTCAGGAATGAGAGAGAGAGAGAGAAAAAGAGCGAGAATTGAAATAACGAAGAGAGTTCTCTCTCAGGAATTTACAGAAAGCCTCAGAGGGACAGAAGTTTCCATCGACCGCAATCACTGGAATTGGTCCCGAGGTGAAATGGACTGTGAACGGAGCTTTCTTCTAGAGGCTCCTTTCATTTTCGCCCACTAATTCTTTTTGGATTTATTCAGTTACTCTAACCAGGTTGGAGTTGTAATAGTTAACGAGATGATAATCGCCTCTCATCCTGTCTCTAACGACAGGTTCCCTAAACATCGGAAAGCTTCAAATAATCACATTTAAATGATTTTCCCCTTTATCTTATGAACGTCTTAAATCTCCTCCAATTCCGTTTGATTTAGCCTACACTTCTTCTTTCTCTCGAAATTAACAGCAGTCTACCTCATTCCCCTGTCCTGAGCAACCACTCACCAGAGGCGGCAATTCGGAGGGTCTAGTATATCTTCCCACTGGAGTATTACAGCTGTAAATTCAGGCTGTGAACTGAAGAGAGTACTCGTAACCCTATTACAGTGAGCCCGGTTGCTTTTCGACACGCAAGGTAATTTGCTCCCATTAGAGAAATATACGACCCCAGCCATGTGGGGAAGGAGGAGAGTTATTGAACTCAGTGCAAAGGTTTCTGATATACGTGGGAGGAGGAAAATGGAGGCTGGTTATGTTGTGACGGGAGGAACTTGCTCTTTTAGACAATACACATAGATAATATACAGTTCAAGATTGGAAAGAGAGAGAGAGAGAGAGAGAGAGAGAGAGAGAGAGAGAGAGAGAGAGAGAGAGAGAGAAAATTTAGAGATTGAGATTTGGTTTTACGTGGAGGTAGAAAGAGTAAAGAATAGAGAGAGAGAGAGACCTAAGTGCCTTCATTCTCTCTCTCTCTCTCTCTCTCTCTCTCTCTCTCTCTCTCTCTCTCTCTCTAAGGAACAGCTTATAGGACCATGTCAGCAGGAAATACAAACTGGCTGTCAACTTTTCTTGGCAGGAAGAGTGGAAACCAAATATTCCACTTCTATATATATATATATATATATATATATATATATATATATATATATATATATATATATATATACATGTATATATACTGTATATGTATATATATACACATATATACATATACATACACATATATATACATATATATATATAGATAGATAGATAGATAGATATAGATAGATAGATAGATAGACAAATAGATAGATTGATAGATAGAGAGATGGGCAGCGTAAAATCAAATATAAAATAGAAAACTAAGGCAAGCATAGATTCATATTCAACCACTGAGTATCTGACCCAAATAAAATCAAAGCCAATTATACTCCTAAAAAAAAATTGAAAAAAGTTCGTCTTTTAATTAAATTCTTAACACGGGTTAGGACATTAGGGTTAAGGATAAATGAGTTAGTCTTCCAGTTCGGAACTACTGCAACTTCATTTGTTCCAGTCCCATGAGCAAGCCTGCAAATAACTGCATTATTGCAACTGATGCAATTTAACCTTACGCTCTGGATAAAGTTTTAAACGTGTATTCGCTGTTAAGCGTTGCAGCTGAGGGAAAAGATCGTTTGGTTATGCCCATTGTTCAAGGGGTAAATGTATTAGCAAGTATTGTTAAAATATCTTGAAAATACTACATACATACATACATACAATTTAGGCCAAAGGCCAGGCGCAGGGACCTACGAAACATTTCAGGGCTGAAAAGGAAACTGAGAGTAAAAACGTTCTCAAAGTGTAACAGGAGGAAAACCTCGCAGTTGCACTATGAAACAATTGTTAGGAGAGAGTGGAAAGTAAGACGGAAGAAAGCATAAGAAAGGAGGTACAGTAAAAGGAATGAAAGGGGTTGCAGCTAGGGGCCGAAGGGACGCTGCAAAGAACCTTAAGTAATGCCAACAGTGCACCGCGCGAGGTGCCCTAACGGCATTAACCCCCTCGGAGACCATGAATAGACTAGCTGAAATTTGTGAATATATATGAAATTTGCTTAAGTAAATTCGTGGAATCATCTTACAACCTGAACGAGAACATTGTTCAATAAAGATAAGCAAAAGCAAGATAATATTTCCCTTAGTGTTGTGTACATTTTCCTCTCTAACCTGTCTTTAAAGGCATTCTCTTTCAGGTCAAGGTTAGATTAGGCTATTCTCTTGCCTATGCCGTTTTGCCATTACTTAGGCAATTATGTTTCACCCCTGCCCTTCTCCAATGACTGTCATTCGAAACTGTAAACGGTCTTCTTGCAAAACCGAGACATTGGGAATGTTCGAGTCTCCCATTGGCATTTTTACCTTCTTCTCTTGTTTAACATCTGTGAACCCTGTCATCTTTCTCAGTATATTGCTTCTGAAATATCTTCTAAAATTCCAAAGGAATTCTTCCCTTTTTCTCTTGTTTAACATCTGTGAACCCTGTTACCTTTCTCAGTATATTGCTTTTGAAATATCTTCTGAAGTCTTTCAGTATATTATTACCAATATGGAAAGTTAATCACTGGTAAGATAATACAGTACTTTAAAGCACCAGAGTCTTACACACATAGAAAAGGCCCAGGAGGAAGTGAAAAGAGAATAGAAAAGGAAGGCTGAACAGAAGCTAACTCGGATAAAGGAACCGATAAAGAAAAGTCAAAACATTAGTAAGTGGAAATTTTTAGTCATACGATGTCAATCACACGAACTATTTACTCATTTGATACAAATTTGCTTCAAGAAGCATTCACTCTTATTTGATGATCCATGTGAATTTTATTAACATTTTTTCCCTGTTTTCATTCAGTCATTCATTAAACCTTTTCAACTCACAAATTCCAACAGAGGTTTACGATTAAAGGATCGTTTACGATTTAGAATGAAAATTCTTTGAAGCTATTAAAAGCTTTCTGTTATGTGAACGTTAATAACTGTAAAATAAGGCATTTTAGTATTACAGGATGAAATTGGAAAATAAATATTTTTATATTCATCTTTGAAGCAAAAGTAATTTTTGATACCATGGAAACACTGCAAAGAGTGATTATACTGACGTTGTTGTGGATCAAAAAAAAACCTTTGGACAATTTACGTGGAAAAAGAATTGTGTGACATTGTGTTTGAAAAGAGCATACGATTATTGTGTTTTGTTCATAACGGGAAGGCGAGTATTTCGAGATTTATCTTGGCATATGAGCTACCTATCATGGAGATATAAACACATTTATTCAGCAACGCTATTATTGCTATTGTTACGTGAGTGAACGAGATCACCGAATCGTTTCTTGACTCTCATAGCAATGGACTATTATTATTACTTTTCAGAAGACGAACCCTATTCATATGGACCAAACCCGCAGGGGCAATATGGTGTCTATTTGAAAGCAGTAACAGAAAGTAATGGGAAATACAGAAAGAAGAGATCACTAACATATTTATTCTTAAGATAGAGGTGAAAATCGGAATGAGATATCGAAGGCACTATTCACTAAATAGGGACAAGTAAGTAAAAGCCAGAAAGCTTCGCAGCTTGGCCTAAGGGAGACTGCAGATATATCCTAAAAATGATCTGAACAGAGTAATTCATAGACCATATGATGTTCCCTGGTTCTAGAACTCTTACCAGTACAATTCAAATGTCATTTGTAATTAGATTTAATTGAGTCTTTTTCCATTAGTAAGTTAGCAATATAAACATTCGGAGATGATAAGATTTCTTTACGTAATGATGATATATTGGATGATAACCTTTCTTTCATGAAAATGGAACATATTTCCATTTAACAGGCATCAATGATTAGTGGATGTTGAACTCTACGGCACTCAGTAATGTATAATACTTATTTTATCTCTATTTATTTGGTTTATTTTTATATCTATTTTTTTATATTTACTCATTAATTTATCTTATTAACTTATTTAATAATTATTCAACATAATTTATTTCCTTATTTGTTTATGTAACGGAGTCAGTACTTACCGAGTGAATAAGCTTCTCTGTCATTGATATATTTCAAGACAATTTCAAAACATAAGAGATTACAGCATGTCTTTTGCACACCGAATGAAATCATCATGTTAGGTAAATTGAACCTTGGAAGTCACAACGATAATCATTTTCCCACCGGGAAAAACTGTTTTCTTTTCCTTTGCAGCCAATGGAATCAAGTATGCCAGCGACAGAGAAAAAGTCTGAGGAACCCGAGAGATTAAAATCTGGCCTTGCAATGGTTTTGGAATCTGGAAGAATTTTGGGAAGTGGGTCACACTCTCGCCAGACCTTTTCTTGAGAGAGAGAGAGAGAGAGAGAGAGAGGCGTTTCCTGGAAATCTTTTTTGAATAAGCAATTACAAAAAAATTTCGTCACTTTTTAGAAGTTTATTCATAAAATGTGGGTTTATGGGAGTTTTAGCCTTCCATTACGTGGCTACAATAAGCTGAAAAAAAATCCATTTTTAAACTCCATTTTTTATTCCTAACTTGAATACAAGTTCTTTAGCGTTTTCCGTATGTGTTGGATGCAGGTCTTTTCTATACTGCTGTAATAAATATTTCATTTATTTATTAAAAGTGTATCTGTAACCATCGACTTTTGATCCTTTGTACATGTGTTAGGTCTTTAGATGAATGAAAAAGTCTGTTGGACTCGCACTAATGACTGCAAACCATTAATTTCCGAGGAAGAAGGAACTTCCTCATAACAACGTATTCTCTCTTTGCTCTTCTTACACTACTTTGAATTCGCAAAAAGGAAAGATAACATCACTTCTGAGAGGCTAATAACGAGTGGGGAATGTTTATTCTAATTCGCAATGTTACGAAATAACTTCGCAAGAAGTTTGCGAGAATAAAGTGTCGTCTTCACTCAAAAATAAGGGCAGATTATGTTCGTTTCTTCGGGGCAACAGCTTTTCTTTCTATTTTCTTTTACTACTTCAAGTCGAGTAATTACGTTGTTCACCGGCAGATGAATAAATGACTCTTTCATTCAGGTGAAAATCGTGAGTATCTCTCATATGGCTGAATGCATGAGACAAGTCTCACGAAGATGAAATCTTTCATAACTGCATAAAGAAATTTCTAAACAGATTCCCCATGAATGAAGAGATTTTCATGTGCCCTGGAAAAAGAAGATTACTTCTACCCTATGAAAACATTAATATTCAAACATAATGGAGAGGAATAAAGGAAAATAATCCACAGATACAATCGCCAATTTTTCAAAAGGAAGCCTTTGAGAGAGGAATATGATTTTCTTACATCCTTAAAGCAACCTGACTGGGTAAATATTTTGAAGCAATCCAAGAGGTTTACTTTCGATTTCCAGTGAATATTTGCCCATTTAATGCACCATCAAGAAATTCTAAAAATGCAGTGAATGCAGAGATGATCATGAGAATCAATCATCATTGTTTCCAGTTGACAGTCGGTTTACAGAATAAAACGGAAAATGAAGAAAAGGCTTAAAAAAAAAAGGATCATATGCCAAAAAAAAGAGTGGAATTTTAATTATTTTACAACCCATATTTTTATTTACTGAAACGAAATCTCTCGGAATCCGTGGCTAGTAATACACATGATAACTGTCTTATCACTTCTTCTTAAACAATATATGGTTTAAAGTCACATGAAAGGTTGGGAGTATAATATACTCCATAATGCACAGTGGATAGTTCTTTACGAATAGAGAGTTTAAAACCTTAACTGGTCTAAGTGCAATTGACTCCACTTTCTTTTTATATAACCAAACTACTTCTGAGTGCCTGCTTGCTTTCGACCTTTAATCGATCGAACAATTTTTCTACGATATAACGTCAGAAACAACGTAGCCGTATGTAAAACAATCGCCTTAATTTTCAGATATGATATGAACTTAATGAGTCACTTGGCTATGTTAACAGTGTAGTCCATTGACAGCACCCTGTATTCTATTCAGAGCAAGCTTAGTATGTGTACACAGGAGGCCTCAGCAAATACTGAATGCCTATACAACGCGAGAGGACTACCGAAAATGGGACATTATACCTAAACTCCGTTTTCTCCAGCACCAAGACTTGACTCCGAGTATGCAATCAAAACTTTCGCCAACCCATTTCGCTAAGCTTTGCAGCTCGATCAAGTGCAGCGGTATGCAATTTTTGCTCGGGGAATCCGACCAAATGAAGTTGCACTGAATATCACTGGTATTTTTACAGGTTGATTTAATCATTTTGCTCCTCCGTATCGTATTTCATGCTAACTTTCTTTGGGACGCGAACATTATTTATTTAGGATTACTTGAGCCTAGAATGGGTTTGCTGCTGCGTGGTTTATAAGGAATTCAACGATTTGGGCAGTTACTTAGCCTGTGGTAAGGTCCTGTTTTTTTTTAGCTGTTTCCGCTGTGAGACTTCACTGTATAAAGCTTTACGTTCTATGTCTGATGAAAACCTATAAAGATATTAGGTAGCGGAGTGGGACTTTTACTGATAATGGATTATTTGCTTCTGACCAACTAAGTATCTATTTTCATAAAAAATATTATGTGACAGAAAGTCAGAATTAAATAGCAGATCGTTAGGTCTATTACAAAGAAAAAAATATACACGAAAACATAAAATCTATGTGAACCAATCAGAATTGTAGCGTTTTACTCACGCTACAGAAACGGGAGGACAGAACCCACCCTCCCCCCCCCTCAAAAGTTCACTCTTGAACTTCGAAGGTTAAAAGAGAGAGAAAATTTGGAACCGCACCAACTTGAATTTGCGTTTGAAAGGAAACCGCCATCGAATATGGATATTTCCTCCCTGGATGAGGACTCCTTCCAGCCCAGTGCCCCACCCAATCGAGGTCTATTATGCACAGGGAAATATTTTCCCCCATAAAATTCATCTCGAGGATTGAGACCCGCCGTTAGGTAGCTCGAGGTTGGAGAGGCGTTTCTAAAGCTATGCGTATTCGATTGCACGATTCGAAAATATTTTTTCTTACTAAAAACCATAAAAACTATATTTACATAAATCTGCAAAAAAAAAAAAAAAAAAAAAGCAGGCTCATGAATGTAGTGACTGAAACGCCTAGAAATAATGATGATAAGAGTTATCTTCGTTTGGAAAAGATCTTTATCTTTTTATTGGCGATGTAACATTATTCCTTCAGTTACTTCTATGTGATTGATTACGAATATTGAACATTTTATAGGAACGTTTCGAATATGTTTTCGCAGCTTAGTCTTTGTCTGACTCACAAATTCAGATACAAATGCTTACAAATGCGCACAAGCGCACGCACAATCTCACACACGCACACACACGCATAGAAAAAAAAAAATATATATATATGTATGCATGTAATATATATATATATATACACACAATTCCTCCTCTGCACGAGAAGAACTCCATTAAAAGTTTTAATCAGGTTTGATAAACTCAATCGTGTCTTTTAAAATGGAATTTTGATGCTGCTGGTCCTAGGTGTTTCTCTCTCTCTCTCTCTCTCTCTCTCTCTCTCTCTCTCTCTCTTCTCTCTATATATATATATATATATATATATATATATATATATATATATATATATATATATATATATATATATTTACGAGCCTAGCTA
>NC_089789.1:28121105-28153605 GCF_040412425.1 Macrobrachium rosenbergii
GAAGACGAAATCGTATTTATCTAAACGAACAGACTAATAGCGACCACTTACTTAACTCGGAAACCAGATGGGATCCATATTTAGCCTCATGCATTTCGCAATTACTATCTCGTGACTAATACTATCGAAAGCCCTTGAAAGATCAAGGAAGACTCGAATAGATATTTTACCCATGATCAGTATCTTGGTAGAACTAGTCACTTCCTCGCAAACCAGGCTAGTCATTCGATAAAACGAGCAGTAGAAAGGTGGGTCAATAACTTATCACCATTTCCATTGGCTGGGAAAACATAAGGGAGTTTCCATGTAACAGGAAATATAAGAGAGACAACAGAGCTATTTACTGTTATGGGCATATAAAAAGCCATTACTGGTAATGCGTCTTTAATAAATCTTGATTGAATTCTGAGCCGATCGCATTTGCTTAGCTAAAATCTTTGATAGTCAGAATGATGGTGTTTATAATTTAAAGTAAAACTTATTCTTCCATCATAGTTAGATTTCAAGTTATGGTTAAGGTTTTAATGAAAAGTAACAATTTCTTGGTACTTTCCAACACCATTCTACCTACATTAGCAAAGATTGCATTAAATTCCTCTTGTTTCTTTCTGACTGTCAAATGCTTGATAATTTATTGTGCCCAGAGTCAAACTTTTTAGTACTTTCCATTATTTTACTACAACATTTCCACAGTTATTACACGTTTGCGTTCTAGTAACTATCAAGATTAAAAAATCTATCAGTATTAAACAAGGATTAAACTTATAAATGAAACCCCATTTTTTTTTTTGTATCGTCCTTACACAATTAATCGCGAGATATCACCAAAATAAGTAATATGATACGAACTGCATTGTAAACACTAGACCAGTCAGGGTAATTTACCATGATTACCACAGATGCATTTAGAAAAATATTAAAGAAAAAATTATCTCACGAGAGCCACTAATGGATTACGCTGATGTTATTTGCAAAGCTTTTTGCGAATGGCCATATTTAATTCATTTTACTGCGGACAAGTGCCTTGAAGGCATTTCGACACACACACACACACACACACACACACACACACACACACACACACACACATATATATATATATATATATATATATATATATATATATATATATATATATATATATACTGTATATAATCATGAAGCTACAAATGATAGCTCAGTGGTAACGTCGACTGGAGTTGCTGGATACGCATCTGTGTCGTGGGATCGAGACTCGGCAGTGCCCGTCCATTTATCACTTATAAATTCCCCTTCGGTGACAATTCCCCATCGGGGATATTCCCGAGGCAGCGTGGATTTGATATTAAGCGACATTTGTAGCTTCATGATTGTATATAATTCACGGTGTGATAAAAAATGTCATACTGTGTATGTATACGATAATTGCCTTAGCAACCCCGTTCTCGCATTATAATATTCCCGGTGCGTTCACGCTTTACCATCAGTGTCTTCCGAGATGGTATTATGGACACGGTATTATGGGAACACAGGAAAGTAGCAGTGTGTGTTTCGCCACCAAGTGCAGCGAAAAAGCAAACGTCGTCTTTTGTAGCATTTCCATTCCTTACATACCTTCCTTTAAAAAAACGCAAGGCGTTAAAATAATTATGCTAAGAACAGGAACATGTGCTTTAAATGTATATAATATATATATATATATATATATATATATATATATATATATATATATATATATATATATATATATATATAAAATTCATTCAGGCAGATATGATTTCACATTTTGCACAGTAATTACATCAGTTTTATTATCACAAACTAAGCAGACGAGGAACAGGAACTGAACTAAAAGGGAGAATTCACAAGAAATTGAAAAATCCGAAACGAACAGATGTTGGCAAAAGCAATACATACTGACGAAAATGGCAATTCAGTCCTCAATAAAATAAGAGTATGCCTGGATCAATGGCAATAGTTCACGCAAAAGATTATCCTCAAAATCTTTGTACATCGATGAAGGTTTGATCAGATCTGCTGTTAGTTCCCATATATTGATAGTATCTCTATAAGTATCTGAATACAAATTTTCTATTAGTTTCTTTTAACTTCAAAATATATAATGGGAAAACTGGATATAATTAACATTTTGATAAAAGAGTCAACAAATATGTATTTTTTAATATTAGGAAATATTTGCAAATTACTATAAATTAAAGAGAATTATAAAATGTTTACAAACTTTTTTTATATCAACCAGTGACCTCAACCTACACGTGGAGAAACTCCAACTTTCCGTGACAATTTTATTTGACATTTTCCATTCCCCAGCGATTACGTAGACCCAGCGCCCATTAACTTTCACCCCGGAGACACGTCAGAGTTAAAACTCCATCAGCTGAGGGATAAAATGACGAAGATGAACCTGCAGATGCATCCATTTGCATTCAGTTTTCAATGGAAACCACCAACGAGTTTTCAGGCTTCAGCTTAATTGTTGGCTATATTCTATCAGTGTCCCTCTTAGTAAATGTCGGTGAAATTTCATTTCATTTGTTGTCAATGTTCTTTACGGAGATCAGAGCTGAAGGGTGTTTTTAAATTTGAACATGGTTTGGATATTTGGTGTGCGATGAAGAATTGAAATCCGTTTTAAATGATAAAAAAAAAAAAAATACAACCATCAGATGACCTGAATAAAATAAAATATTTTGGTGTGTTCTTTGAACTACTGGTTGAAGACATTCTCAATTAGCGGTGTTTTCAGATTCACAATATCTATTTTGAAAAGCAATTCTACAGAGAATCCCAGTGACGTGTCTGCCTCTAAAATAAAGTTTCGAATTCCCACGGCTGTTTCCTGTCACGTTGCATGACATGAATGAAAAACTAAACTTTCTGGTATAAACTTTGATTTTTTTTTACATTGTAAACTACACAGCATCGACCATTTGGATAGTTTACATGTCACATACTCAAATATATTGAACCTTGCGATATCGAAATTATCTAGTTTGGATACGGTGAGATTAATTTCCCCAAGCCGTTTAGGAAATTAATGGCTTAACTGAGAATTGATACATCCAAGACACTAAGTCTGATATATCAAATTCCGCATTAATAACGGATAACATAACGCATGCCTTATAAATGGAAGATTGATTTAATTGTAGTACCTTCACGAAATTGATTAAGAACCCCATTGGGGAAGTTATAAAGTCATTCAATGGTAATGGAAGAAGGATGCTTCTCATTTCGTCTGTCATCAGTCTCTAAGTTTTCCCTTTCCTCATTGTCTTGATTTTCTTCCATTACATCGATCATCCTGCATTTATTCTGTTCGATTTCTCTCTCTCTCTCTTATTACTCTTGTTGTTGTTAAGGAAGCTCAAGTGTTGTGAACTTAATTTGCAGCGGCAAATAAACTGTTCAGAATCGAAAATCTTGATGATGTAGCTTGAGACCATCAGAGGGGAATCGATTTAAGTCTTCTGCAGGAGGAGAGAGAGAGAGAGAGAGAGAGAGAGAGAGAGAGAGAGAGAGAGAGAGAGAGAGAGAGAGTCTCCCTATACAGATTTACAGCGTTGATTTTCAGGTTTCTTGACAAATGCTATCATTAGATCACAATTAAATGGAGATCCCGCAAAATCCTGCTGAAGACGAGAATCATGACGTCAGCGACATAAATTCTGCGAGGAAGATCTAATATTGCCTTCAGAACGGCCAGCGGCCAACTTTCAGTTCAACGAAGAAGACCGGGAGAGAGAGTCGTTTCTTAACTAGGGTTAACCCAGGGCAAATATCAAGGGAAATTATTATTATTATTTAAATTATTTTTATTATTAAAATAGTTTTACCAGACCACTGAGCTGATAACCAGCTCTCACAGGGCTGGCCCGAAGGATTTGTTGTTACTTATAATTATTTGTTTTTATATATATTTTGTCAATCAATTTACAATATTTCAAAAGCTTTATGATTGGATTAATTGCAAATGTTGAAGCCAGAAATAGGTGTAAAGGAAATGATATAACATTTATGTTTATAAAGACATTCCTTCGGGTATAAATGATTTTTTTTCTCCTCACCGAAGCTCTAGTAGGAAGCGTGAAACACGCAGCGCTCTTAAAAAAAAAAAAAAATAGAGCTCTTGGAAAATGTGTGCACCTCTGGGACGAAAAAAAGATATTGTTGTAAGATGAAGAAAGGATTTGCAGAAAGTCGGAAAGCTAATATCTCCTCTCATCAAACAATCCTTCCTCGAGAATGTTGCCCATTCCTTTGCTGCTTTAATATCAAGAATCGTTTTCTGTTCATTTATTTGTATTGATGTCATTTACTGGGGTACTTGATTTCTTGAGATATTCTTACCGCTTTCCCTTTGATACAGAAGCCAAATGGTGCCAGTTTTGTGAATCGGGCAGCGTCGTCTGAAACCTCATACAGACATTTTTAGTCGTTCAGGCGGTAGATATATTTACATTTACTCGAGAAATATATACTCAATGCTATATACATAAATATATATATAAATATATATATATATATATATATATATATATATATATATATATATATATATATATATATATGTATATGTATATATATATGTATATATATATATATGAATATATATATATAATATATATATATATATATATAAATATATATAATATATATATATATATATATATATATATATATATATATATATATATATATATATATACTGTATATACATATGACATCTATGATAATAAGACAGAGGACAATTTTCCTAAATTTGGTTACAAATTAATCTTTAAAGTACATACTAAATTTTGATATAACGTCCAGAATCATAATGTTTCACATCGACAATAAAAATAGGTCCTACAGGACAACACTACTACAACTGGTTATTAACAAAGCCCCTGTTGTCTTGATTTCCATTAGATGACGTCAGTCTGAAACTTAGTAATCGGGACACTCCCCCATTACATCTCTCGTGAATAAAGATGCGGATCTTTCGCGGTAAAATGAGTGAATTCAGTTTCCCACCGATATTGCTGCCTTGCTTCGCGTCGACGTTGAGGAGAGATTCAAAACTATGCCAGAAAGTCTAGTTTCTTCTTCTTTCTTGTTTGTGCGTTAATCAACATTCCTTGGCAGTTGTTCGTTTGTCTGCTAACTTGGGTGCTTGGCTGAAGAATGTCATTTATTTTTCCTGAGAGCTGTTACTTTTTCCTTTCCTTTTGAAGTGGCGAGAGTTATTAATGTCTTCTCCAGAGCGCATGGAGTATGAAAGCTTGTTTCGTGATATTTCATTTTTCTTTGTGGCTTTTCTCTCTTTCTCGTTGTTTATAACTCCCCGAACCTCACTCTTAGTTGCAATACTGTTTTGTGAATGTTGACTTTTCATCTTAATTTCATATAAATACTTTTTTTCTTTATTAAAATAAGAATATATATCTTATTTCAATATGCACGCCTTACAGAACTTTGCAAGAGAATGAAATAAATTCGATCTCAGGTCTGTGATCACAGATTATACGTTTAAAAGAAAACTAAAGAAAAACTTTTCTAAGCAGCATATAATTAAAGTAGATGCCATACTCCGGACTTTTTCTCACTTAACTTGAAAACCTCTTGTCAGTAAGTCGCAGATTCAATTATGAACAACCTGAGTATCTGCTCTTACGCTAGAAGCTGATGCATACTGTATTGCAAAATGATTCTGCAATGAATATGCAACAGTACATCAAAATGTTCTGCAGTGAATATGCATCAGTACACCAAAATGTTTCTGCAATGACTATGCAACAGTACTGCAAAATGCTCTGCAATGAATATGACCAGTACAGCAAAATGTTTCTACAATGAATATGTACCAGTACAGCAAAATGTTTCTGCAATGAATATGTACCAGTACAGCAAAATGTTTTCTGCAATGAATATGCACCAGTACAGCAAAATGTTTCTGCAATAAATATGCACCTGTAGAGCAGAATATTTCTGCAATGAATATGCACCAGTACAGCAAAATGTTTCTGCAATAAATATGCACCAGTAGAGCAGAATATTTCTGCAATGAATATGCACCAGTACAGCAAAATGTTCTACAATGAATATGCACCAGTACAGCAAAATGTTTCTGTAATAAATATGCACCAGTACATCAACATGTTCTGCAATGAATATGCACCAGTACAGCAAAATTTTTCTGCAATGAATATGCAGCAGCACAGCAAAATGTTTCTGCAATGAATACGCAACAGTACTGTAAAAGGTTCTTGCAATGAATATGCACCACTACTGAAAAATGTTTCGGCAATGAATATGCAACAGTATTACAAAATGTTTGTGTAATGATTATACAACAGCGCTGCAAAATATTTCTGCAATGATTATGTAACAGTATTACAAAATGTTCTGCAATGAATGTGCTCCACTACGGCAGAATGTTTCTGCAAATATATGTAACAGCACTGCAAAATATTTTTGCAATGAATGTGCACCAGTATTGCCAAATTTCTCTGCAATGATTATGCAACAATATTGCAAAAAATGTTTCAACAATGAATATGCAACAATACTGCAAAATGTTTTTGAAATGAATGCACACCAGTACTGAAAAATGATTCTGCAATAAATATGCCCCAGTACTACAAAATGCTTCTGCAATGAATATGCCCAGTACTGCAAAATTATTCTACAGTTATGCAATCCTTCATTTTGTTGAATGAAGTTTCTGCTGTCCATGACAAACCTAAAACAGTCTGTTGGCATAAGACAGAACTCTGCCTAGTTTATGTTATGCTCAGATAAACAGTATACATAAAGAAGCTTCATAATGCCTTTGATTACATGTTTTTTTTAACATTAGTTTCGAGAAAATACCATTTAATGTTGCCAGATACCAAGACATTACTGGGGTGAATCCTTTACCTTTCTTTCTCCATAAAAAAAAAAAAAGCATATGCCACTTATATCTAAGCGAGTTGTCAGTTCGGTTGTACCGAAGGCTTCAAGCGAGTTTTCGAAAGAGAGAGAAAAAGGAGGGAGAGATGGAAATAAAGTTACAGGGCCAGTGCAGGAACACAAAACAACGTTGGACAGAAGAACCGCTGAAATAAATAAGGGGATATATGTCATATATATATATATATATATATATATATATATATATATATATATATATATATATATATATATATATATATATATATATATATATATATATATGTATATATATGTGTGTGTGTGTGTGTGTGTGTGTGTGTGTGTGTGTGTGTGTTTCAGGTTTTGTTTTCTGCGCAACAGCATTCGTTACTCCGGCGTTCTTGAAAAGAAAGAATGTCTTTTTTTCTGGGGAGGGAGGCTTTTAGGAGTATACTCAAGTTTGTTTTTTATGGGCGGCATTTCCTAAAACTGAGGTATACTTACGGGGTGCTGCTCTTATTTTTATTTTAGGTTTTTCTTTGTATATGATTTTTGTAATTAATTATTTTTAGAAGCCCTGTTTGGATAGAAAAAGCTTCCTAGCCAAAGGGAAATATCTAAAGTAACTGTGGATCAGTAGAAAATGTAATCGCAGGGATACATCAGAATTTTATTACATTTTGACGTGTGGACGAAAAATCAAAAAAGTGTTTGTAGATAATGGAAGTACTAAGGGACTATGATCTGATATTACATTAATCTCTTTTAATTGAATATTTTCCTGATAGGGAGAGATCAAAATTCTCTTTAATAAATTATTTCCTAGTCATTAATCAATGCAAAATACCTCAACCATAATTTCGTGGTAGGGAACGCTATATATATTTCTAAAAATACATAGACATGTTGCAGGTGAAGATATGACATCGAAAGATAAAAGACAAAAATTAAAAACTATACTTTATACAGAAATGAACCGGGGGAAATTTTCAGGCACGGGACCTAATTACAACTGTTTCACATTCCTAGGTTATATCTTTATCATAGAATTTTGCGCGCGAAGTGGTTGGAATTCTCTAATAACACCCGATTGTTATCGTAAGAGAGCAATGCAGTATATGTGATATAACCAACGCAAAAATATTTGGGATGTTACTCTTAATGATTTGTTCGAAACCAAACATACAGCTTAACATTGATTTCTTTACGTCTGTTTTCAGAACAAGCATTCTCACAGATGTGTGGATAACTGCACTGGAAAAAGCTTTTAAGCGAATAATTCTGAAGCGAGACAAAACGCAAGGCACTGATAGGCAATCAAAACTTATGCATCGTATCAGTCATTTAAACCTAGCAGGTAAAAACTGTAACAGTGAGTACCAAAGCAACTTCGTTAATACCTTTATTTACAAAACTGATAACCACGCACCCTAACCTCAGCTCCTAGATAAAACTACCCCAGTTACCAATCCACGAGGGAGAAGAAGAAGGGACCCACCAAAGGCAACAAAAAAAGTTTAGACCTGAAAGGAAGCCAACATCCAATATTGGATCTCTGCTAAAAATGAGAACTATATCAACTATATCCTTCCCAGTGCTCGCGGTTATATGCGATTTGTGGAAAACAGATTCCTTCCCTCAAATTCATTTAATCTGTACATTTTTCTTGAAACGATGGGGATTGAGGGGAATTGCGCCATCTCTGTATGATGAATGTGTTCATTCTTCATAGGTTTTCCTCTTTCGATGAAATCGAAACCTAAAAACGTTAAATCTGTTTTCACAATTGTGAGTTAAGTAAAGAAAGCTTAAATCGTTTCCTATGCTTCACAACACATTTACCTAAGCCTTTACTTGTCTTCTTCTTAATGAGTTTATATCATTTGTCTCTCTCTCTCTCTCTCTCTCTCTCTCTCTCTCTCTCTCTGGTTTCACTAAACTTACTCGGAGATCAGATCCCCTAAACCTCTTCGCTGATTCAAGGAATGATCCACTTGAATGAAAAAACAAGAAAAAACGCCTCCCTTTTCATATCATATCTGAATCGATCCATTCAAACCTCTAGGGTAGTGTCTGATTCAGTCGTATGTTTGAATGAAACACAAATTGGATCGATCATCCGCAACTTGGAAGCTTAGTAATCGACGTCCGAAATAGCGTCGTGTAATTTAAATGGTTTCGAATGATTTGCGTCTAAAATCATTCACTTGCTCAGGTTTTATATAAACTCCATAACTACTTAAAGCATTGATTACTGACGATTTAGACGATTATATTACGAACTTATCATTTTCTCTAGATTTCTTGGAGTCTGTAGAGAGGGAATGTTATGGAAATCAGCAAAAACAGAAGCAATCAGAGAATTACTCGACTTTTAGACCATCTAGGTGCTGCCTAATCTACAAAATGTAGGGTGTCGTAGCCTGCTGGATTTTAAATGGTCAGAACGAAAGAGTGCAGAGTTGCAAAGCCGCTATTTACATAAGTGAGTCAGTCAATAAGAACTTCTATAATTAAGACACGATAAATAGTCCCTGACAGAGGTACTCTTTACAGAGGTCCGGAAATACTGAGGATAAGTGAGGAGTGCAGTGAACCTGTGTAAGGGAAATGTAAAATATATAGATGTTCTGGGAAGAAAAGAAAGCAAGGTTTCTTAAATAAAAAGTCGACAAAGCAAGGTTTCTTAAATAAAAAGTCGACAATGTCAGAATGGAAATGCAGGAAGTGTAAAATCTTAAGATGTTAAATAAACAGTAAAATCAAAGTAAGGTTTCCCTTATCAAAGAGAGAGAGAGAGAGAGAGAGAGAGAGAGAGAGAGAGAGAGAGAGAGAGAGAGAGAGAGAGAGAGAGAGAAACAAAATCCGCGTCAGTTTATCGCTCTGGCAGACGGAGGGAGCAAATACTTTTCTCGTAAGTAATTAAAACTTCTTATGAATTGACCCTTTCCTGGTCTGTCAGAGAAAGAAAAACAAACACGATAGTTTTTCCAGAGGATACAGTCATGATGGATGAAGAGTATCTCTCTCTCTCTCTCTCTCTCTCTCTCTCTCTCTCTCTCTCTCTCTCTCTCTCTCTCTCCCATGCAACGATTTAAAACAAATTTTAAAAAATTATCCTTTTTGTTTTTATTCTTGTAAATATTAGTTTTCTTTTTTTCAACCACGATGAATTTTTCAGTCTTTGTAACTCTTGGTAATTAATCGAATGTTTTTTGAAGAACGGAAATTTTAATCCTTCCAGGCACATCAGTCTCAGCTATTTAGAGATTTTTCAGTCCTTGATAAGCCTCTTTTACGTTAAGCCCTAACGAAGCCTGATTCTAAAATTAAGAGTACTTGAGAGCACAGAAATATTCATTTCATTACAGCATCTACTCTTTCTACGTCGTTCATCAACGTTTGAGCTCTGCACGCTATTAATTTCTTTTAGAACCAGGACTTTCTAGCGTGAATTAATGGCTTTTCTTTCACTACGGTCTTTTTCTCCCTTTCCTATTTGGCGATTTGATTACCTAATTACGTGAACCTATTTCCTTTCTTTCAAAACCTCTGATTTCTCGGAAACTATTTTTTTTTTTTAGTTAAATTTCCTAGCTTAATTATATAGCGATCTTGACTTATGCTTATTTTCTTTTCTTATATGCAGTAAATGTGCCCCGCTGTCTAACTCCCCAGTTCCACTATTTTACTTATATTTTTGTCTGTTTATCTATCCATTTATTAATTTTTTTTCTTTTCTAATGACTTATCTCTTCCTTTTGTATGTCCTAATATCTTCCGTAACTTCTTTCAAATGAACACCAAATTCTTTGGAAGCTTGAATTTCAAGTCTGTGGCCCTTGTAAGCTTGTTCCATATGAATCCCTATTCGTATGAACAACAACAACAACAATAATAATAATAATAATAATAATAATAATAATAATAATAATAATAATAATAATAATAATAATAAATAATAATTATTATTATTATTATTATTATTATTATTATTATTATTATTATTATTATTATTATTATTATTATTATTATTATTCTGCCACGCCTAATATATTTTGTTTTCGTCCTTTCCGATGTATGAATATCAGCGTTACTAACACAATTACACTTTTGAATGAAATTTCTTCATAACACTTCTGAAAGCAAACAACTATACCAACGCTTGCAGTGCCAAGATTCACACTCTTGCAAGCTTTCAAACGACTCCACAGCCACCCTGAAAGCACAAGAACTACCTCCCCCCCTTACTAGCTCTACGCCTTCCAGGAACACCGGTCTTGCAAGCACTGCCTTCGATCCTTCTTTTCATCAATTTGTATGTTATCTGCACTCATAATTTTACTTGTAATTTGTTCAAAATCCAAGAGCATTCACGACGCAAAGACTCAGTACCTCGTATTTTCAAATGTGAGTATGATTGGATTCACAACGGAGTGGCAAGAATCCCAGAGGTGTAAATCTGGGAAATATTTGGAAGAAGAATGATTATCGCGTGACTCACAGAAAAAGGGTAATTCGTCATTGAAGAACCGCCATTTCCCAATAAACACAAAGCGATGTATGGATGTCGGGATTAAGTGATATATTTCCACGTAGGAAATAAAAAAAAATTAAAGTTTGAAGCAGCCGTTTTGTGTGTCGTAGAGCAAGTACAACAGAGTGAATTACGGAGGTATTTGTTTTCGGATACAACATCAAACAGAAAGCGCCAAGTTGGACCTATCCCAGAGTCATCTTCGTGATTAACAAATACACGAAGGGATTTAAATACTTCACTGGATCTCTAGGCACAAGAGATATCCTGTTAGCATTCGAAGTGGCCTAGCAAGCTAGACATGGAAATCTCTGATCTCTCTCTCTCTCTCTCTCTCTCTCTCTCTCTCTCTCTCTCTCTCTCTCTCTCTCTCTCAAACAAAGGTCTCTTACTATCCGTGACATATCTGAATGACTGCTTCTCATCTCTCTCGGAAACGCTCGATGACATACACTAGGGAGGGTTTCATTTATATTCCAATTTTTATCACTTATCACTTATCCGTTCATGTGCTTATTAAAAATCCTTTCCTCCCACGAACTCTTTGTCCTGTTTATTCATCTACATGTCTCTGTATCTGCTTACTCATTCATTCACATGCTTGACAACAGAGTGAGTGGCGTCAGGGAAGCGGTAATTTCAGGTTATATAAGTTCGGTTTTTCTACAGAGCAAAGAAAAACAGCAACTCTTTCCGAGTTTTAGTAAAACAAAAATGCAAAGGAAAAGTTCTTGAGGCTTCGCCTTCATGAAGCTACATTACGTAATAAAAACTAGGTGCTTATGATAACAACAAGGTATTTCTCAGGAAGCTAACATACGTAAAATGAAAAGGTAGTAGATTTAATATCTTTTTTCTTTTCTTTCTGTTGTTTTGTAAAAATGAAGCTGTGGAATACTGATATTTTCCCCGAGTCTCTGCCTGACTTTTGGAAATATGACTGGATACCGTAAGCACAAACGTCCTTAGCTCTACAGCAGACCCGAACTGATTGGGGAAAATGAAATATTAGATGGAGCCGAACCGTAAGGAAAATTATGATGGTAATAAAAATAATGACACTGCTGCTGCTGCTGCTGCTGCTGTTGATAAAGATGGAAATGATATATGGATCAATAATGTCAATTTGTGAAATATATATAAACTACTACCCCATACTGTTAGTTATAGGTTTTCGTTATATATATATATTTATACACACACACGCACACACACACACACACATATATATATATATATATATATATATATATATATATATATATATATATATATATATATATATATATATTATTATAGTTCTCTAGCTTGTATATAATTGTAAAATATTTTAGAATACGAACTATATATATATATATATATATATATATATATATATATATATATATATATATATATATATATGAATCACGGTGATGTGATAAAAAGTCATATATATATATATATATATATATATATATATATATATATATATATATATATATATATATATATATATATATATATATATATATATATATATATATATATGTGTATATATATATATATATATATATATATATATATATATATATATATATATATATATATATGTATGTATATATATTTTTTTATTATAGTTCTCTAGTTTATATACATTTGTAATAACATTTCAGAATTCAAACTGACTTATGCTGTAATTTCTTACTCGATTGTTTTACCGTAATAATTCTTTTTGGATTGACAAGTCTCCTTTAGACCAATTGTACCTGAACGAGGGAAGGGGAGGTTCCCTTCCGAAAGCTAATGAAATACATCCAGTAACTCGAAGCTTTTGGCGGGCTTCTTTTATTGTTATGGTGTTCATCGTCTTTAAAGAAAATAATATCTGTTTTCTCTATGTTAAAAAGCAAAAAGCTTTGGGAAAGATCGCTTTCACTTTGCCAGAAACCCTTGGCTAAAGGTGATCTGCTTTGCAAAAGTTCTCCCTCCCAGATCCCCAAATCTCACAGTCTTGGATTTGGGTCTCTCTCTCTCTTGTTCTCTTCAAACTTTTTCCTTTTCCTTCACGCGAAGAAATCCAGGAGATGCTAAAAAAAAAAAAAAAAAAAAATAGGAAGGGCGGGGAGACGAATTTTGTTCAGGTCGGATAAGAATGTGAAATTTAAATATTTCTTCCCGTTGGTTGTCCCGGTGAAGAAAGAATACGTTCGCTTTGACTTGATTTTAATATTCATTTCGCCCAAGATCTGTTCTAGTCGCATCTCAGATTGAATGCTTGTTATATTTCGAACGTGGTAAGAATTGTATTATTTGGTTATTTTGAAATACGTATACACATACATATATGTACATTATATATATATATATATATATATATATATATATATATATATATATATATATATATATATATACATATATATATATATATATATATATATATATATATGTGTGTGTGTGTGTGTGTGTGTGTGTGTGTGTGAGTATGCACAATACGGGTAGACTGAGATAAAACTGAGAAATTCACATTTTTTAGCAATTCTGATTTCTTCGGTTGGTCAGCCCTCTCCCTTCCCCCTCCCCCACCCTCCCCATGCAGCCTTTTTTTCGAGCGAGGACTTGCAAAATCTCCATTAATTGGCTTCCTTGATTCAGTTCCTGATCAGAATTCACAGCATTCCCAATACATACTGAAATTGCAACCAAATTCTCTTAATATTCATTGCTTCCATACAATGGGAAACCTCTTTCTGAGAAGCTGTCTAAATCAGTAACTAATTAAACAATTCGGTCTTAAAGCCTCGAAAAGCAAGCTCGCTTAATTTGTAGAAATCGGAAAAGCTTCATCAATCAGTAGATGAAAGCATCAGCTGCTATATGAAATTCGAGGTACATTGAAAACAGATCGAATCTCTACGATACTGACTTAAAAAACCATTAGCCCTTTATCATTCACAAATCATCTTTCAAGCGATAAACCACAATACAAGAAATACATCACCCTTCGACAGGTAGCCGTCGAATCAAATAGTGGTCCTTGCATATAACTTAGAAATGGCAGAACGTGGAAATAACCAAAAGATACGGAATCCTCTGCCAACCAGCTCTAGAAACACTATATATATATATATATATATATATATATATATATATATATATATATATATATATATATATATATATATATATATATATATATATATATATATATAAGAAAGAAAAGTCCTTGGTAGCTTGGGTATTAGTGGGTCGAGAAAAACAAAAATTGTATTATTATGTCAAAGACATACTGTACATTGTTTCGTTGGAAATATTCGTCCTACTTTTCTTACGTTCAAACCTTCTTAGAATACAAGACTTGCTTTACGGTTGAAAAAGCTGAAAATCCATTTATACATTTCAGAAAAATAAACCATAATATTCCGACTTTTTACGGTCGGTTAACGAACCCCTTAGTAGAAGTAGTATGTATTTTTTTTTTTACATGTGTTAACGTTTTATGTAAAGAAGAATTAGGTAAGCTATCAAAAAAAGCAAATATAATCACCCGGTTTGAGCATTAACGCACATAAAAATGTGGAAACCTTTATCATTTTATTCTGAAGACAGTATTCCGACTGAGCAGTTTCACGAGAGATAATCACTGAGGAAAATTATCATAGTTCATACGAAAATGACAGACTTTCAGTAGAGCTTATAAAGCAATTGATGAATAGATGAACTGGCTGTAAAGAGAAGGAACCTACTATACAAGAGCGAATGCAACATAAACTTAATCTAGTATATCTGTCGTCAAACTAGTTTTGATTAAACTAGAGGTAACAGTTACTTTAAGGCGCTCATAAACAACTTGTAAAACTAAACATTTTCTCTAACAAGTTGTTGTCTAAATGACGAAAATCATAGGAGTATGTCAAAAGACAGAAGTTCCATCATTCTCTCTCTCTCTCTCTCTCTCTCTCTCTCTCTCTCTCTCTCTCTCTCTCTCTCTCAAGAGAACCATTCAAGTGAAAAATATTATCAACAGGCTACTATCACCAAAATAGCTGGAAACAAAAGGCTGTTTTCGCGTGGAAAATACCTTTCACTACAAATTGTCTTCGAGCGGAAAATTGTGCTCATGTGAGGTAAAATTGGCTTATAATCAGCGTCACGCAAGATCGGAAAACACATTCTTCTTGCCTTATTATCTACCATCCCCGTCACCCACCTCACAAAAAAATGGAAAAAATAAAAAATAAAACCCCACTCGCAACCTATTATAGCTCACCCTCCTCAGTAATCACCTTCTTTTACAATTGACGTGAATTGCATAAATGAATATTTTTTCAGATAGAATCCCAAGTGCTTAGTAAAGGTCAGACTCGGAAATACACCACAGTGGAAATTGTAGATGAAAGCTAGAGATGGACACTTTTAAAGAATTGGAATATAAGGAATTGGAATATAAACTTCAGACCAAATGCCAAGCGCTTGGAACTACGAGGCCATTCAGCGCTGAAAATAATGTTAAAACAGTTGTTAGGAGAGGGTGGAAAGTAGGGTGGAAGAAAGAGAATATGAATGGAGGTGTAGTAAAAGGAATGAAAGGGGTTGCAGGTAGGGGCCTAAGGGACGCTACAGAACCTTACGTAATTCCTGCAGTGCACCATGTGAGGCGCACTGGCGGCACTACCCCCTTACGGGGAAATTTTTAGGGAAGGACGACGAGCACAGAGCAGGGACCTTCAAGAATTTAATGTCGACTTAATCGCATATGGCAGGAACAAACAATCCATTTTCTTATCTTCCGCTCACTCAATTTACCACGTAAAGTCTTCAAGACAAAAATGAACATGTGCACATAGGAATACGTAAGCACACACAATATCATTTCATTTCGTGTATTAAACATAAATAATCGATTATCTGATTTAGTATGTACCAAGAGTATTTTTTGCCAAGTGTTTTCTGTAACAGCCATAACGGACACCTGTGTTTTTTTTAGCGATATTTCAGTATCAACTCCGACATTTCATAATTCACTTAAGTGCTATTACTTTTTTGGCCGCTGAATGTATGAAGCAAAGTGGTCGGATAAACATTCTCATATTACTCATTCTATTTTGATCGAAGAGGTTCAGGTTCTCCAGCTGAGTTTTGCATAAAGATGTGCGCGTGGATAATTGTCTAATTTAACTCTGTTATTATTATTATTATTATTATTATTATTATTATTATTATTATTATTATTATTATTATTATTAATTAATGATACCAGCCATTTTGGAAAACCCTCTGTTTAACCTTAAATCGGAGAATTACGACTACGGCAAGCATTTTTCTTTTCATCATTATCCATTATTATCCAGTTTATTCTTCTTCTTCTTCTTCTTCTTCTTCTTCTTCTTCTTCTTCTTCTTCTTCTTCTTCTTCTTCTTCTTCTAGGATTACTAATTTCCAGTGGAGGATCCTACAAGGGTACAGAGAAGTCCTCTACTCTTTACATTGGATCCTTCTAGCATTAGTACAGCTGTTACTTGAACGAGGGAACCACACGGCAGTCAACATCATCACCGCCTCCCTCCGTAGCCGAGAGACTGAGGGGGCTTATGTGATAGCCTGCCACCCAGGTCTTTCCTGGGCTTTCACCTCCACGAATCTCCACTCCTCTCCTGCCCTCCGTCTCCAGCGCTGTCACGTTTTTCTAATAACTGATCACCTCTTTCTGTATTTCCTATTACCTTCTGTTGCTTCTTTCGAATGAACACCTTAATATTCTTTGGAAGCTTGAATTTCGAGTTAGTGGCCCCTGTGGTGGTCTTGTTCCATATGAATAGGGTTCATCCTCTGAACAGTAATAATAATAATAATAATAATAATAATAATAATAATAATAATAATCCGTCTCCCTTTCATCATTATCCCATCCACATACGGGCAGCGCCAAGAGAAATCTCGCTGTTATTGTGAAGGTTCGTCAAAACCTTGATTCTGTTTGATGATCCTAAGCACTCCAATGTGGTAATAACTCTTCAGATGAAATACTGAATGGCTGAAGCCGCCATCAGTAAGTCGACTTGAGTGTCAATTTCCAGGAGAGAGGGAACTTGGCACCTGATCTTCCATACGGCGCTTTCTGAGACGTTCCAGTCATGCTGAGAAATCGTGAAATTTGTGGCAGAGAGAGAGAGAGAGAGAGAGAGGGAGAGAGAGAGAGAGAGAGAGAGAGAGAGAGAGAGAACGATCGTATGAAAAGTGAGCAAGGGTATGAAGATTTACTATACGGAGAGAGAGAGAGAGAGAGAGAGAGAGAGAGAGAGAGAGAGAGAAATTCAGAATCGATCGTAAGAAAAGTGAATAAGGGTGTGAAGATATACTATACGTCAAGACACGAGAGAGAGAGAGAGAGAGAGAGAGAGAGAGAGAGAGGTTATTCCCATGCAGGTCGTCTCCAAAAATCTCTTCCTCTTCTCCCGAAAGAATATTATGAATCCGTCCGCACCACAGAAAAAAAAGAGAGAAAAAAACGCAGAAATCCTTTATGGAATCTTACACATGCGTCGCATCCAGGTACCCGAGAAAATAAAATAGTTCCTGGGAGAACAAGAGAAGTGTCGGGGCGGAATGAGAAGCAACACTCGCCTTACTTGTGCGATGTGAGCAGAAGAAAATCAGGAAGTGAATAAAGGAAGGATTATTTTTTCTTTTACACTAAGAGGATGGAAGCCACTCAGAAAATTATTTTAGAGAGAGAATTTCGAGAATAAAATGTAAAACGTAATTACCTACCGTCATCAAATAAAATAAAACATAGAGGCCTATCCTAATTCCGTGTGGGCCTAACAGAAAATTCATTATATTTTCTGACATATGGGTCAAAAAGAATATCTATATATTGAGCTTTAGGAATTGAAGTATTCAGCATTTCAACTGTTGCCTTCGGCGCTTGTACCCGGTCTTTTTCTTACCCACTTCTTCTCCCACTTCTCATGTTATATTGCAAGGCCGTTGTTAAGATATTAAAAACCGAAATTTCGCCATCTAGCGATGGTCCAATACAATTAGAACAAATCAGCAAAAATAAATGACATTCCTTTCAAAATCCGCAAAATAGTTGAGGACTTACTGAAGCAAAATTAAAATTCCTTCATCATATCAAGCGAATATGGAAGTCTAAGAAATTCCCGAAACGACCAAATATCCGGAACGTGAAAGAAATCCGAAGAATTTTCGTAATCTACGAAATGTAAAATTCAGAATTTTAAATAAGTCAAACTAAATAGGTAAATCAACTGAGGCCACAGAGAACAGGCAGCCATTTCGCAGGAACCAGAGGAACCTCAAACGGAATTGGGCGAGTTCCTTTGGATGAGTTCCTTCGAGAACTTGAGAACACAAGTTTAAACGGAGGGTGATTGGGCACTTCCGGAACTCTGGTCCCCAGCTCAACTATCAAAGACACATATCAAAGCGCCTGGTGCGGTTTCCATTCAAGTTCAGTAAAGTGATCCAGAGTACAATACTTGGAAGCCCTGGAAAGTAACTCTTAACCCTGTGGTTAGAGAAAGCGGATTCCGAGCTGCCCTCTCTTTTTTTATTTATTTATTTTTTTAATCGAACAGGATCCTTTAAGGTAATCATTTTCAGACCGAGGATATGTAAAGGACCTCTGATCATGACAGACAGAAGGTCAGGCAGGCTTTGTAAGAGAAGTGCTGTGGTGTAAGACGATGTAGATTATTATGGAAGGAGAGAGAGAGAGAGAGAGATTCAGAATCGATCGTAAGAAAAGTGAACAAGGGTGTGAAGATATACTATACGTCAAGACACGAGAGAGAGAGAGAAAGAGAGAGAGAGAGAGAGAGAGAGAGAGAGAGAGAGAGAGAGAGAGAGAGAGAGGTTATTCCCATGCAGGTCGTCTCCAAAAATCTCTTCCTCTTCTCCCGAAAGAATATTATGAATCCGTTCGCACCACAGAAAAAAAGGAGAGAAAAAGACTCAGAAATCCTTTATGGAATCTTACACATGCGTCGCATCCAGGTACCTGAGAAAATAAAATAGTTCCTGAGAGAACAAGAGAAGTGTCAGGGCGGAATGAGAAGCAACACTCATTTTGTGCGATGTGAGCAGAAGAAAATCAGGAAGTGAATAAAGGAAGGATTATTTTTCCCTTTACACTAAGAGGATGGAAGCCACTCAGAAAATTATTTTAGAGAGAGAATTTCGAGAATAAAAATGTAAAACGTAATTACCTACCGTCATCAAATAAATAAAACATAGAGGCCTATCCTAATTCCGTGTGTGGGCCTAACAGAAAATTCATTATATTTTCTGACATATGGGTCAAAAAGAATATCTATATATTGAGCTTTAGGAATTGAAGTATTCAGCATTTCAACTGTTGCCTTCGGCGCTTGTACCCGGTCTTTTTCTTACCCACTTCTTCTCCCACTTCTCATGTTATATTGCAAGGCCGTTGTTAAGATATTAAAAACCGAAATTTCGCCATCTAGCGATGGTCTAATACAATTAAAACAAATCAGCAAAAATAAATGACATTCCTTAAAGAATCCGCAAAATAGTTGAGGACTTACTGAAGCAAAATTAAAATTCCTTCATCATATCAAGCGAATATGGAAGTCTAAGAAATTCCCGAAACGACCAAATATCCGGAACGTGAAAGAAATCCGAAGAATTTTCGTAATCTACGAAATGTAAAATTCAGAATTTTAAATAAGTCAAACTAAATAGTAAATCAACTGAGGCCACAGAGAACAGGCAGCCATTTCGCAGGAACCAGAGGAACCTCAAACGGAATTGGGCGAGTTCCTTTGGGTGAGTTCCTTCGAGAACTTGAGAACACAAGTTTAAACGGAGGGTGATTGGCCACTTCCGGAACTCTGGTCCCCAGCTCAACTATCAAAGACACATATCAAAGCGCCTGGTGCGGTTTCCATTCAAGTTCAGTAAAGTGATCCAGAGTACAATACTTGGAAGCCCTGGAAAGTAACTCTTAGCCCTGTGGTTGGAGAAAGCGGATTCCGAGCTGCCCTCTCTTTTTTCATTTATTCATTTTTTTAATCGAACAGGATCCTTTAAGGTAATCACTTTCAGATCGAGGATATATAAAGGACCTCTGATCATGACAGACAGAAGGTCAGGCAGGGTTTGTAAGAGAAGTGCTGTGGTGTCAGACAATGTAGATTATTATGGAAGGAGAGAGAGAGAGAGAGAGAGAGAGAGAGAGAGGGAGAGACAGACAGACAGACAGAGAGAGAGAGAGTATTAATTAAAACCCGACATTTTCCATGACACAATAAGCCGAGCATAAAGAAGTGTTGCCCATGTGTAAATGAATTATGAATACACTCTGCTTTGAATGTTCCACGCCACTGAAAAACCTGGGAAAATCTAGATAGCGAAATTAGGTCAACATCAGAAAGGACATTTTTGTTGACGCACAAAAAAAAAAAAAAATTAGAAAAGCAAAACCACAACGTTCATGTTGTTATTGCCTATTCAGCGAAGTTAGCCTGATACTATATTGTAGCTCGTGTCTGTCCGTCTGTGTGATCGTATAGCGAAATGTTCTTGGTATGGCTTCATGTACGAAATGTTCTGACGTGTGTATACATGTAAAATAAAAAAAAAAATTCTACTATCTTTGGCGAACCTACAATTTTCATATGACATGAAAGTCATGTCTCTTTATATATATATATATATATATATATATATATATATATATATATATATATATATATATATATTTTATAAATATTACTGCTGTTCGCCTCGATGTATTTAGGTGTAGGAATATTAGTCCGATTGACCTCGACAGAGAACATCTCTGCCCCGCCGGTAGGCTAGGCAATTCAAAAATAACAATCACCGCAGTAGACAAATGGCACCGCATAGGCTGGAAAGTTTATAAACAAAATATGCTAGGGGCATTAGGGACCTAAGCCTCAGAGAGGGCTTTACGCCAATGACCCCTAGTTATGGTGGCCCTTAAGCTTTATTCTATGCATTCGACGATGCCTTTGTCAAGGTCGGATTGCCCGGGCGGTGTGTCAAGAACCCCTCACCTGGCGGAACGGCGAGGTCGGGTCAGAGAGATTCCAGCGGTCACTGAACCAGGGTGACGCTGCGTGCGTGCCTGAACGATATTCTTTGTTCTTTATTACTTTTACTCCTACGCTATCTTAATTAGTGAATTGGGAAGACTGCCAGAATACGACTCCTGAGGTCCTCGTTTGCGCAGCTTACTCGACATTCACTGTAAGTCCGATTCTTGTTGAAGCTTCATCGATTGACTAGTACTTTTCTGTATTTCACATTTTTTTCTTTGTTTTCTTCCTTCAGCCACCACTTAGGTATATGTGTTTACGGCCTAGATTAAGCCAAATTATTATATTGTTAGCTTCAACCCGTTATTCCAGTAAAATACCTAGGATTTAGGGTAAGCAAAATCAGGTTAAATCTCGATGCTTTTGTATGCCTCGCGTCTGAATGTTTGGAAGAACTGTTGCGTTTAAAATCAAATTCATCTCAAATATTCTTGTTAAGGTTAATTACCCTTAACTGGCGACCTTTGGCTAATTAACGACTGTCTTTGAGGTTGACTTTTGGCTTCAAGTGGCAGGTTACGTGGTAATCTTGGTTTGCAGGGCCGTAAAAATTACGTAAATTGAATAATACATGATCAACCAAGACTCCCACGTAACAATATATATATATATATATATATATATATATATATATATATATATATATATATATATATATATATATATATATATATATATATATATATATATATATATATATATATGTGTATATATATACACATAAATAAATAAATAAATATATATATATATATATATATATATATATATATATATATATATATATATATATATATATATATATATATTGTGTATAGTGTGTGTGCATATAGGTAGTACAAGCATTTAAGCACAAAAACGTATACCAGAGTATAAAATACAAACCTACATTTTATTATTTTACAAAAATTATTACATATACGAATCATTTAGTTGCTTTTCTATTTTAGTAAGAGCAATCATAGGTAACGAACTACAAAAAATAGACTTAATCTATGCTTAATCATATCGGATGAACATTTGATAAAATATAAGCTTTCATATTTTTCGTGGTTACCTAAACTTGACAATAAAGAAAACTCTCGAGTTCTCTTCACGAATGTACCATAAAAGTAAATTTCGAAGCTCACCACCTTTAATCGTCTTATCTTTTCATGAAATTCTGTGTAATTTCTATTTCTTTGTTGCTAGCGATGTTTCATATTTTTTCACATTTTTTCTCTGTTTTGTAAAGTGATGAGGGATTTTTTGCTTAAGGGAATTTGTCAAGGGATTTTCATGTAAGCCTTTCCATTAACTACATATTTATTAATCTTCTAGCAAACAGCTCTCTTTTAAAGAAGTTTTTTTTTTTTTTTGGTAAATCCGTCAGGCCAGAGAGAGAATTTTGTTTCCCTCTATTGCTGCAAAAAAATCTTTTTTTATCTTTTCAGTTCAGAAGAGACGAAATGATCCGAACACTTGACAGTAACTCATTTGATCTGTAAATAGGATTCTTGGTAATAAAAACCTGATTATTGCCTCTCAATAAAATCTTAATTTTTGTCATCGTTAAACTCAAAAGTATGAAGCAGCTTTCCTTTGCACGATTCATCGCCAGTTTAATAAATTTTCTTCGTAATAGAAAAATGATTATTTTTTCCATTATTTTATTTTCGCTTATGGATCTAAACATCAAAGGGAGGAGAGTGGATATTAATCTAATTCCAGTTGGCAGAAGGAATAATAACTGTTCATTTTGAAGTGATTGATAACACCCGATTCGAAATAATATTCCAATAATCTGAGTGGGAGTTCAATACCTATGACGAAAAGGAAGTCATTAAGCTTAATTTCATTATTTTTATTAAGAACAGTCGCATCCGTTATTAAATTTCTATTTAATCCCTGAATTTAAAATAATTTTAATAGATCTAATTTGAATTATACAGGTTAGTTTGCCATCGCTGAAAATTACAAGTACAAGGACGCAGATCAATAAATATTAATATTTTTAAACATTTCTAGATTTTCATCAAATTACTAATATTTTACTTTGAGTGTTTTAAAATCCTGTTTTTACTATTTTTTTTGTACTAGCCTATAAATTGGAATGTAGTTAAGTTGTATATCGTCTATAGCCATGACAGTATAAGTTAATGGCTTAAACAGGAACTAATGGAGCATATATATAGGCAATTTTTTACTTTTCATAAATAATCAGCATCATGTGAAAAAAACAGTATCAATATATCACAATTACTAAGATTTGTTTTACTTTCATGGAAGCAAGCGACTCACCATCCATCCATCAGTTTGTTCGAGTTACCTGGAAAAGAAATTGTGTTGAGATTGTCATAGATTCTCAAAAATATATATACACACACACACACACACACACACACACACACACACACACACACACACACACACACACACACACATATATATATATATATATATATATATATATATATATATATATATATATATATATATATATATATATATATATATATATATATATATATACAAACACATATGTCCTGCACCACGGGAAAATAAATTAATCTCTGAGCACCGCATGAATATTATTGAGGGTTAAAATCATGAGATTCAGTTATAGAGAAAAGAGGGATTGTACCAGCTTAGGGTTCTTTCATAGGGAAATGACTGATATTAGCTAAACTGAAAAAGCTATTCAGAAGAGTTCAACAAAAATAAATAGATATTTATTTTCTTGTTTTCGAAAAAGCTGATTCCTCTCCGCAAAATGATCTATTACTTAATTTGTGTAGATTAACAACTGCTCATTTAAGGTTTAATTAGAAGTATCACATTCAATATTGTGAATAGCACAAATACAAAGTCAGACATGCTGAGAATGATGATTAAAATAAAACACAACTATATTATATATATATATATATATATATATATATATATATATATATATATATATATATATATATATATATATATATATATATTGTTATTGTTACAGGGAATATGTGAAACCGCCCAATTCGCTTAGGAGCATTTGATCCCCAAAGCCAAAACACTGATTCATCTATCCGTGTTTTGCCATGTTTAGTAATAGCCCCTGAGGGATCAAATGCACTTAGGGACATTTGCTCCCCCCAGGGACTAGTACTCAACACAGCAAAACACAATTGACCCCCAAGGGCTAGTGCTAAATACAGCGCAACTGTATTGATGAATCATTGCTTCGACGTGTTCAGTACTAGCCCTCAGGATCAAATGTTCCCAAGTGAAATGGTCATTTCACATATGCCTTAGGGATTTCGTGAAATCCCTGTATTTCACATATTCCTGTAATATATATATATATATATATATATATATATATATATATATATATATATATGCAGACACTAGCTGACCAAACCAGTGCTGCCTGGAAAACTCTGAATGACAGTCTACATGGAGGGGGAAGGACAAGGGAAAGGGAAGGGGCAGGGACAGGGAAAGGGAAGGGGGGAAGGGGAGGGGAGGAGGAGGAGGGAGGAGGGAGAAGGGAGAGTGGGGAAGGGATTTGTGTTGACGGTCTGACTGACGCTCTACTTTTTTTCATGTGGACGTTCACCTTTCGAACAGTCATGGCTGAACTGACAGGTATTACTGTGGTGACTGTCCCTTTTATCCAGGTATGACTGCGGTCACTGTCCCTTATATCCAGCTATTACTGTGGTGACTGTCCCTTTTATCCAGGCATTACTGCGGTGACTGTCCCTTGTATTCAAGTATTACTGTGGTGACTGTCCTTTTTATACAGATATTACTGTGCTGTCTGTCCTTTTTATCCAGGTATCACTGGTGGCTGTCCCTTTCATCCGAGTACTTCTGTGGTGACTGCCCCTTTTATCCAGATATTACTGTGGTGACTATCTCTTTTATCCAGGTATTACTGTTCTGTCTGTCGCCTTCAATCAGATATTACTTTACCATTTTATTCAGGTATTACTGTGGTGATTGCCCCTTATATCCTGGTATTACTATTCCATCTGTCACCTTTAATCAGGTATTACTGCGCTGTCTGTCACCTTTAACCAGTATTACTGTACTTGTCTGTCCATTTTATCCAGGTGTTACAGTGGTGACTGTCTCTTTTATCCAGATATTACTGTTCTGTTTGTCACCTTTAACCTGGTATTACTGTGGCGACTGTTCCTTTTATCCAAATATCACTGTTCTGTCTGTCCCTTTAATCCAGATATTACTGTGGTGACTGTGAAACATATTATTCCAAACCTCGTTCGAACCAACATTATAACGGAATACGTCGTCGTAACGTCATGAAGCAGTTGCTATAATGAATTCTGAATGTAAAAACGAAGAAGAAACGAACGAATTAATAAGGAAATTCGCATGTGAACGAATAAAAAAAAGTAAATACATCGGGTTCAGCTAGCAGCTTCCACGCACGCGCGAATGACTTTTGGCGGAATCTTTCTCTCCCGCTCTAATATAATTCCAAACCTCATTTAAACCGACTTTTTAAGGAAAAACATTATCGTTGCCCAGGAATACTCTGAATGACAGTCGGTCATTTACGTTAGAAAGGAAGTAACACATGATGTGGTTTCAATTAACGTGGTCCCTCGAAACCAAAAAAAACCATTAAACCCAACAACAACCCCACTAAACTTAAACACCCCCTAAATCAAAAAACACCGCCACTAAACCTAAACAACCGATAACCAAGACACACCCTACTAAACCTAAACACGCCCCAAACTAAACCTGAAAACACCCCACACTAAACCTAAACATACCCCACACCTAACTGAAAGAACATCACTAAACCCAAACACATCCCCCCTACTAAACCAAAACACACCACCCACTAAACCTAAACACACCATCCACTAAACATAAACACCCCTCCCACTAAACCTAAATGCACCCTCCACTAAACCTAAACACACCACCCACAAAACCTAAACACACCCCTCACTAAACCTAAACACATCCACCACTAAACCTAAACACATCCACCACTAAACCTAAACACCTCTCCCACCAAACCTTAACACATCCTCCACTAAACATACACACCCCTCCCACTAAACCTAAATGCACTCTCCACTAAACCTAAACACACCCCCACTAAACCTAAACATGCCCCGCACTAAATCTCAAACACCCCCACTTAACTGAAACACCCACACTAAACCTAAGCACACCGCCACTAAACCAAAACACACCCGTTTTAGTACCCGGGAGGACTAGAAATTAACTCAGATAACACATTTTATTTGTTAACTTGAATGATTGTTCCTTAATTATTTAGCTTTAATTAGTCATAATTTTACAGATTATATCAAACACCTGTCTGTCCACGATAGCGCGTAGGCTCGAATCTCTCTCACTTAATAAAAGATACTATTAACTGTATTATGCTTGTCTTTTTCCTGACAATCTAATTTCAAGGGAAAGGTTAAACTATCCTTCGAAATTAAACGATGGTGTTACTGGCATATGGTGATGTCCCTCATCCACAATTAAAGTGTAGGTTAAAGGTCAAGGCATAAAGGTTACTTCATTCGTACTGAGACGCTTTACTGTATGTCAGTCTAGCGTATTGTAAGGAAATAATAACATGTCATACATTACTCTCTATTTTGGCTTTAATTCTTATTTGGAATAACAATTAATGAAAGGAGAGAAATCAATAGGCTGTAGTTTTTCCATAAGAAGGAAGAACTGAAATGTTTAATCTATGACAACTATCATCGCATTATCATTAAATTTTGCTATCAGTTTTTACTCATAAATTGAAAATCTGCACTATTTATCGTGGGTTTTGCTCTATTATTGCCTATCTTGCTGATCGTTCTAAGGATTTATGAGATATTTCGGGAAACAAGAAGCTAGCACTGTAGTCTTATAACCTCCCGTCTTGGTCGAAACTCCTCGCCATTATGTTTAGTAGCAGGGCCAAAAATAAGTAAATATTCATTACAGATATCAATGAAAGTCACATATGTGCAGTTCGGTGGTTTAGATTACTCATATTTATGATGTTCAGTAGATTACCGATCTCACTACCTTATTAACTGCTATATATATATATATATATATATATATATATATATATATATATATATATATATATATATATATATATATATATATATATATATATATAATATATATATATATATATATATATATATATATATATATATATATTATCTATATATATATATATATATATATATATATATATATATATATATATATATATATATATATATATATATATAAGCCAAAATGTGACGCAAAAATCCCTAACAGAGGATCTTTTACGTGAAAGACGAAGAGAATTCATACAACAAGCAAACAAAAAGCAACAACAGTTAGTCAGAAAGGAGGACTGTAAGGACTGGGAACTGGCTGCTTCGCGAAGCGTGCTGCAATTCAATTGTTGTTCGGGTTTGGTGATAATTGTTCGACGACAGAGACTCGAGAAATGTAGTGAAGGCCTATCAGCAAATGGAGATACTATCTTGAAATCACTATGCTGAATATTCCTGTAGGATTACGAATTGCACAGGGAGCTTACATAGACAAGAGGATATGGACCTTGGACAGGAAATAGTTACATACATAGGTTCTCAAATTACATTTGTGACAAACCGTTGTTGAAGATCACATCTATTTTAGTAGGGTGTCTTGGAACATTAAAAAAAATCTATCTTTAAAGGATTTTTTTAAAAATAAATTTAGATTTATCATAAGTATTCGAAATAATAAGTGACCATAAGGTCTGGTTTTAATGTAGCTTTTGTGTGTTTATAGTTACAGTTCCAGTATATTATTATTATTATTATTATTATTATTATTATTATTATTATTATTATTATTATTATTATTATTATTATTATTATTATTAATGCTGTTGATGGTGCTGTTTATATTTTGGTTCCAACTGGAAGAAATCTGGAAAGTGCACATTCAGCTTGAAATTTCCAAGACATTCCAAACGTTTAGCACAAGAAGAAAAGTGTTTTTATGCTCATTTGCATTCAACTGAACATTAATTATGTCCCAGAGTACTGAAATAATTATTTGGTATTTGAGGGAGCAACATTTCTTTTGCAGTATCCCAAGGCATATATAATTTATCCCACCCACCAAGTAAGGGATTCTTTCTATTAATTTTATTCATGTGAGCGCCTTCCCTGCTCTAAATTGATAACGAACCACTTTTCACGACTAAGCTTCCGGAAAGCCTTGAGTCGAGAGAGAGGTTCTTCTTCTCTAAAGTCTAAATGAATTCCGCCTTCCCCAGTTACCTAATTCCCCCACCCCCCAAATCCCCCAAACAAGCTTTCGTTGTCCCCCTCCTCCCCCGCTCTTTTGTCGAATGGTGTGCTCATGTGATAGTGATATCGTTACTTGTTTATGTAGCGTTGATGAGGCTCTCACGAGTATGGCTGGCTGAGTCTTCACCTAAGGGGCGGTGAGTTAAGTGAATTAGGCTTGAGGATATGCTGTGCCTCCAGACCTCTCCTCATTCTGCTGTCTCCGTTTCTAGCTCTTAGTATAATAGGTTCTGATGTTCTGAATGTTCTGTCCTATGGTGTTCTAGAATCCTAAGTGCTTAACCCTTGGACCATTTGAATCTTTGAGCTCTGTGAGTGCAACTCCATTAGGCTGTCGAGAAGCTCCAAAGTGCAGGCCTGAGAGCATCTATAATTCTGTTTATTAAGCATCTCCGTTGGCGAGGCCTTTATGCGTTGAATTTAGACTACGGTAATGGGCCAGCAAAGGGAAATTCCTTATTCGTTTATTTTTAATAACTGTAATTATGAGTGTATTCCCAAAGTCCGAAATGACATGGCGATTATTATCCTTATATTTTGGACGGTACTTAAAATGAAGAAATGTTACATAAAATCCAGCATGTTACATAAAATCCTGCTGGTTTACCCAATGGCTTGAGGGAAGAGAACCTGATCCCCTGCCCTCCGGAAAGCTTTTGGCAATGGTGAGTGTGAGGAAAGACAGTCTGATACCATATAACTTTTACAGTCAACCAAACACCTTAATGCCTGAAACGTTTTGGATTCTTAGTCAAACAAGGAGGCAGCTTACGTCTAAATAAAATCCCTACCAATCATAACAATGAATGAACTTTATCTAACTGTTCACCTTCTCGTTGTAATTAAGAAATGGTAACGTAAATTTTTAACAGCAAGTTCAATTCATTACCCTAAGGGGTGTCTCACCAAAAATATTCACTCACCATACCGTAATAAGACTTAACAGAGTTTTGGACATAATCTCAAATTCCCTTGACGTAATATCTAGACATGGCTTCGAAAACACAATTAAAACTTTGTTCACTACATGAAGCCAAACTTTATCGCTCGTAAAATAGCTACACGTAGTATGTGGCCTTTGGGTTTATCGCAAAATAAGTTGCAGTACAGCTTACCTTAGATTATAAGGTTCAGTGTAATAACGTTCATCCCCCCATATATATGAAGGGTCACCTTCCCGGTGTATCAGCAAGCCCTTAAGGGTGAGGTTGCTAGCCCCACAATTCGCTATTTCCTACAGTGGTAGGTCAAGAGGAATCCATTGTCTAACTATCAAACGTGAGTCGAGCACTGCGCCTCTCGGCAACGGTGCTAAGTCTAGCTGATTCCATTTTATGCAAAGAGAGTGTAATGTAATGTTATTATATACCCATTTCCTTTTCTGCGTTGGGCTGTTTTCTCTACTATGGCCAATATGCTTGAACCATTCTGCGTTTGCAACAAAGGTTACAGATTGGGATATAATAATAATAATAATAATAATAATAATAATAATAATAATAATAATAATAGTAATGTGGGATTTAATCAGCCACCATGAGATATTGTACATAGTATCAAGACCAGAGCTTTAATACTTTGGGTTCCCTAAAAATGTGAGCACACGTCAGAGAGAGAGAGAGAGAGAGAGAGAGAGAGAGAGAGAGAGAGAGAGAGAGAGAGAGAGAGCTCGCAAGACCAAAGCGGCTCTGAAAAATCCGATCCTCTCACGAAATAATACCGTAGTTCCGTGAACATGCAGGAGAAAGAAAGAAAGAAAGAAAGAAAGAATGTCAAGAGAAGAGGGCAACGACACAGAAAAGCTTCAGGAAATCTCACGTAGGTAAATGATATCCGGGAACCAAAAAGCGTCATGAAATAATTGCCCGAAGGAACAGGACCCGTGTCAGGGGAATAAAGACTTGCGCTTCCCCATATCCGCAGGCGAACTGAAACAAATTTAAACTCCTTCTCTGCAGGGCGCTTTATAAAGCCGTGAAGGATGAGTTATTTTTGTGCTTAAGAAAGAAGGGGAGAAATACACGCAACTCGTAATGAAGAACGGATACACGAATTGTTTCATGATGAAATTAGAACTTGAGAAACGAAAATCATAAAGGCGGAAGAGTTGGTTGTAAGCATGAAAAGCAAATCAAAGAAACCAGCTGGAATAAACTAGGAATGGCCAGAGTTTGGGAAAAAGTGAACAAGAAAAGGAATGAACAACACAGTTAGGGGGGCACACTTCTATTTGGATAAATCCCAAGTAAGAAATTTATTTGGGAAAATAAAGAAATAAGAAAACCTCAGTCGAGCAAGGGAGGAAAAGCGACGCTAGAAAAGTCCTTTCGTCATTAATGACGAAACTGATTTTGCAATACACACTTTACTGGCTCGCTCTCTATCTTGGCCCTCATGTCTAGTAAACAATGCTAATTTCCAATTTTTTCACATAAAAATAACTAGACATTTTTCTTCGATTTGTTATGCTTCATGCCAAAAACTATTTTTGACCAAAAAACGATTTTCAGTAATTTATATATATTTAACATTAAAACGTTATATTTCAAAGGGAATTGCAATAAATCCACTTCCAAATCCAATTTCACTGATAAAACCAATAAAAGTTAATAAAAAAATCAATAAAAGTCAAAGAAAAAAAAACAGGTGTGTACTCACCAAAGGCATTACTTGATAACATCACTCTTCCTCTTCTTACAAAGGACCTTTTGGAGGCCGGTGGTGGTGGTGGGGAGATTTCCTAGGAGTCAGCAAGGTTCCTCAAAACTTGGGGGTCCAGAGAACCTCCTTGAGGGACGCCCAGTAGCCGCGCAGTGTATCCTACCTCCAGCTTCTCCAGAGAGGGCGTGTATGAATCCCTTCAATGGTGCTTCATTATAGCCCAGAGGTTTTTAATGGGCGACAGATCCGGAGAATTACCAGACCAGTTGGCGATCAAGTCAATATGGCAGTCCTTAAACCACCCCTTTATTATTTTGGCAGTATGGGCGGGAGCATCGTCTAGCTGGTATATCCAAATCAGGCTCCTCTCAAAGAAACTCTTCAAATGCAGATTCAAGAGCGTGTAGTCTACCTCCTTCGTCACTGCCTCATTTGGGGGGAGAATAACCAGTCCCCCAAGCCGCCATGCCCAAAAGTTCCAACACCATAAGGTACTAGGTGTGCGTGACCCTCGGAGGTCCTGAGGAGGAGATTCTCTGTAAGGGGTCTGCACCTGGGGAGTGCCACACACGCTTTCTCTTTCCGTCACTCACATAAAAGGAAGCATCGTCAGACCGAAGCACTTCACGCCACTCATGAAACCCCTGACGTTTGTAGGTTTTAGCTAAAGCATGCCTTCTGCTCTTCCTTTAAACAGGAAGGAGAGAGAGAGAGAGAGAGAGAGAGAGAGAGAGAGAGAGAGAGTCTCTTCTTGGAGGGAACCTTCCGGTTCTCCTCTCTATGCAGGGTATCCTGAATACATCGAACATAGATCTTCCCCAGCATTATGGAATTCTGTTCCTCAAGTTTCTTTGATGTAGGCTTCCCTCTCCCGTGGCGATAATATCTCTCCTGATAAGGTTGTAAACGGTCCGCAGTTTCACATAAGAAAAACTCTCCAAACACTAATCACTGCGGTACCGATGCGACGGAGCAGAAAC
>NC_089789.1:28158605-28161105 GCF_040412425.1 Macrobrachium rosenbergii
CGTACAAAGCATTCTACAATAAAAGGGGAAAATAGAAAAGGGATTATTAACCTTTCCTCTTTGTATACAAAATGACACCAACTACGCGTAAAACTTTATAAGGAAAATCACACATTCTTATTTCGATGAGGACGACGTAATTGTTTTACGGACTCTCCCGACAATACCGTTATAACCACCAGTCTGCTGCAAGATTGATGATTGCGTGGTCTTTTCTTTTTCCTCTTGGATATATATGAGAAAGGAGAAAGATGAAAAGATATTTTAGGGCTGATGAACAGGGGAAATTCTCCGTTTTCCCCGGAACACAGTGTGTGTGTGTGTGTGTGTGTGTGAGAGAGAGAGAGAGAGAGAGAGAGAGAGAGAGAGAGAGAGAGAGAGAGAGAGAGAGATATTCACAAGACGGAACTCTGGTGAAAAGATTGTCATGAGTGGCAAAAGTTCTTAGAATCACGAAATTTTTTGAGTGCAGTGAAATAGAAAAGTATACATTTTTTATGAATGTCTTTATAATTCACGCAGAGACCCTGGAAGAATAATTCATTTCAAACATCTAACACATGAAAACTGACATTACTGTTGAAATATATTTACTTTGCGATTCCCTACAAATGCTTCAATGGTGGAGTAAATTTGCACACATTCTCCGTGTTGGAACCACCCGAAATTGCTCTCTGCTTAGGCTTGGCAATATACGCCACTGTTTGCAAATTGCATCTTCGAAGTAAGTTACGTCCTTCCAAGAGAGAGACCATCAACAGATGAAACTGGTCCCTCTATATTTTCGTCCATTTTTCCGTACCGCAATTGTCCACTTTGTCTTCTGTGTAGATACAGGAGGGAGACATTCTCTCGAGAATTGGGTGGCTCTAAATGGCAAAGGTATTGTGGCCTTTGTAACGCCTCCCCAAATGAGGACACGGTGTTTATCTCCATTACTTCCAAGTACCCTATGATGAGAAAGAACAAGAAACCTGAAACAAATGGAGGAGCTTAATGAGAATGTTTCTCAAGAGGGACTTTGTGTTTCTATAGAATGAGTGGCATGCATGAAATAAAACCTTCTACTGAAGTGCCGTCATTGATTCATCAGTTAGAGTAATTCCAGACTTTTTATTCTGGAAAATTAGAACTTCCATTTGTTTGTATTATGTTTGTTGCAGTTTAACTCTTTTAGTTACTGTCAATCATGAGGGACTTTTTGTTTCTATAGAATGAGTGGCATGCATGAAATAAAACCTTCTACTGAAGGGCCGTCATTGATTCATCAGTTAATTTGAGTACTTCCAGACTTTTTCTTC
Organism: Macrobrachium rosenbergii; assembly: GCF_040412425.1. Lineage (NCBI taxonomy): Eukaryota > Metazoa > Arthropoda > Malacostraca > Decapoda > Palaemonidae > Macrobrachium > Macrobrachium rosenbergii. The sequence goes on from NC_089789.1 coordinate 28,159,907, forward strand.
TGGAAAATTAGAATTTCCATTTGTTTGTATTATGTTACTTGTAATTTAACTTTTAGTTACTGTCAATAGGTAATGCATTTCCCTGTGTGCCTGTCAGTCATTTTAGGCAAGTTTTATTCGGGACCTTTCCAAAATGGAGGGGAAATGTGAGTCAGTTATTATCCACATGAAAAGGGAAAATGTCACCTTTACAGACATAGTTTGCTCTAAGAACCTCCTCCCGACACATTCCACTTTTTCATGGTTTGGAGTTTCTGGCTATAACCCCTTTTATGTGATTAGTTTTTTCTACTTTACATTTATTTTTATTTGCTTAATCCCCAGCCAGGAGAGTAGCTGAAGTTAAAAATAAAATACGCAGTATCCTTGACACAATTTCCCTCCATTGGGAGGAAGAGCAAATGTTTACAAGAAGCGCGTCAGTTTCTTAAGGTTAAAATCAGTAAAACTTCTATATGCAAACGTGCTCAGAGTCATGAAAATAGGGCTAAGAGAGCGCACTCGTAGGAAAGGTGAAATGGAAATTCCCCTTTCACCTTTCCCGGGAATATGTTCCGTACGTTTTAGATGCCACGAATAGCATTACGAAGGCGCTAGTGAGAACCTGAGGCGGGTCAAGGCTTGGGCTGGAATGAAGAATAGTTTATAAAGTTCATCGAAACTGAGGCCGGAATCTAAAAAAAGTATTCCTCGAAAATCAAATGAATAAGCAACACTAAAATCTTTTTCCACAGTTCATTCTTATTAACAAGAAAACAACAATTCAGAGAGCAAGCCTTCCTCTTCTAGCAAAGAAGAGAGGAGAAAATGTATCGAGTATACTAAGGACTGGGTTATTCAAGATGGAGGTCGGTAGCATCTTAATGTGATGACATAAACTGAGTTATTCCAGTCAGGCGGAAGGAAGGCTGCAGCAGAGATGGAAGCACTTTCGGCTGTTGTTAAATTTGGCCCTCCCCACTTGGTGCGCGGTGTTTATGGTTCTTTTGTACTTCCAACTTTTGTATGTTGTTTGTGCTTTAACCCCATTGCATGATTCATGCTTTGTCTTCCTTTTGTGTCAGTATGTTACCCTAACAATTTCAGTGGTTTTGGAATCATTTCGCAACACATTAGTTCACGGACCCTTTATAACCAAGCATAATGTTTTAGCAGGTTGCATTTTTAAGAACGAATTCGCTTTTTTTTTTTTTTGTTTT
>NC_089789.1:28166105-28191105 GCF_040412425.1 Macrobrachium rosenbergii
AATCAGTTGTTATGCATCGTAAATCCAAATTACTATGTGCCTTTACACTTCACTCTTACGTACAAAATTTAGGCTGGATTATCAGTCGCGTGAAGCCTATTAAATTGAACCTTTCTTCACTTGAAAGACTGAATTGGGAGGTGAGGTGTCAGGGAGGGAATTGAAATGAAAAGAGGCTCTTCAATACGAACTCTGAGAAGCCTTAAAAGATCTGGTCTTTGACTGACAGGATTCGGTCAAAGAGCCCCGAAGCTTTACCGTATCAAGACGGCACGGGAAGCCCTTGTCTTCAGTGAGAATCCTGCGATCCATATCCTTCGTGAAAATGTCTGAAATGAGCTTCTTAGAACGTTCTTTTCAACCGCACAAAGTCTTTCCTTAATATAGATTATGGATCTTTTTATACGACGGTTCAACGCCACAAAGTCTTTCCTTTTAATAGAATATTCTATTGCGCTGCATCAAATTAATTCAGTACTCTGCAAAAACATTGAACATATTACAGTTGAAGCTTAAAGAGAATTAGTTTCTAAAGGGATTTGATGACAAACAACAAAAGAAGCAATAAATGCTGAAAGTACTCGAAAGACCATTAAAATGAAATATGACGCCCCTTTTTGACAGCGTTGAACTAATGTCTTACGTAAGTGACATCCCATATCAATTTGTATATGTTTTGTACACGCATGATGCCGGCAATTGGGATATAGATTTCAATCTACTATATCATACTTTTATGATGAAGTTACCGAACACGAAACAAAAGAGCACGTTCATGACGAAAAACATTACATGGTGTTAATCTCGAAAGGAGGAAATATCGATACACGCAATGACATTATTAGAAAAAAATCAAAATGAAATGGATTGGACCTTCATCTGTGACAAATTTTGAACAATTCTTGAAGGAAATCTTGTAATGTATATAAATATATATATATATATATATATATATATATATATATATATATATATATATATATATATATATATATATATGTATATATATATATATATATATATATATATATATATATATATATATATATATATATATATATATATATATATATATATATATATATATATATATATATATATATATATATATATATATATATTTGTAAACAAAAGTTCCTGTATCTTCAGTTTAGGGATATAAATTAATCTATCCCTTCAGAAATATCCATTCCCGGTCTTCCAGAAGCGCAGCATCTCAAACATTCCAATAACTTTCCTTGAGCGACTGAAAAGCCATAACAACGGACAATCGCTCTCTACATCCTCCGTCAAGGGAAGGGTTAGACCATCATCTTTCCAGAACCTTCCCTCTCCAGTCTTCCAGGAGAGTTTCATCTAGAGCATTCCAGTAACTTCACAGAAGAGGGAAAGGACGATCCAGCCCGTTTCACCCTTCAAGATTTCATTGATGGAACATCGCGCGAAATTCTGCGGGATTCCTCGCGCGAGGCAGAATTGACTCCACGTTAAAATTTTAGGTGGGCCCTTGTACATTTCAAGCTAATGAGAGACGGAAAATAATCCTTTTCACTTAATCATATTCTTCATTATTATTATTATTATTATTATTATTATTATTATTATTATTATTATTATTATTATTATTATTATTATTATTATTCAGAAGATGAACCTTATTCATGTGAAACAAACCCGTAGGGGCCATTGACTGGAAAATTCAAGCTTCCAAAGAATATAGTGTTCATCAGGAAGAAGTAAAGAAAGGTAATGGGAAATACAAAAAAGAAGAGATCACTTATTATAAAAGAAAAAGTAAATTAATAAAGTAATGAATAAATAGAAAAAAGTCACAAAAGGTAATGGGAAATACAAAAAGAAGAGATCACGTATCAAAAAAGAGAAAATAAATTAAGTAATGAATAAATAGAAAAAAGGAAGTAAGTTATCAAAATACAATTATATCCTATCACAACGGTAGCTGGTTTACATTTTAGTATTTATTGCAATAAATTAAATGTGTTGCTGAGTATAAAAAAAATCATTTGATGTAATGCAATAAAAGTAACAGATGATAAAGGAAGGCTAAACTCAGTCTGTAGTGTTATTAAAGGATCTCTCTGCAAGAAGGAAGGACTTGACGTAGTTGAACCGTCATATCAAAAGATAGAAGCAATTTATCAACTGTCATGATAACAAGCAGCAGGTTGTCAGCCATAATCAAGAAATCAGTTACAAGTAAAGTTGTGCAAACAAGCTCCGCGACAACAGCACTGATTCATCTTTTCTGGCCGAGTTTATATGCAAATATTTATCACGACGGCCCCCCCCCTCCCTTCCGTCGAAAGTAGTTATTTTAGCGATTTACATACTTTTCGTTTGAATGAAATATTCTAGTGTGTCATTTTCTATTATTTACTTACATTAGGAAATAATGTATATAAGTGTATATATGTACACATATATATACAGTATATATATATATACATAAGTATATACTGTATATACATATATATGTGTGAGTGTGGTGTGTGTACGTATATATATAATATACACACACACAAGTAAAAGAATTTAAAAGTCCATTTTTATGATTATTGTAAATACTCATACTTAATCAAAACAGTTCTTATACGCAATGTTACATAACCTAAGAATTTTGTGTAAATGTGTAATATTTCTTAAGTTTTTAAATGAATAAAAGTACATATGCAATACGGGGACCATTCCAGTCCAAAAACTAAGACAATAACAGAGGCAGACTCCGTCACACTTAAAATGTGCTACTGTGACGCAAGCTGAAATAACGCGGTCATTTCCGATAACGACAGCCATGAATAAAACGAAGCACAATCACTCTAGGGAAAGAGAGAGAGAGAGAGAGAGAGAGAGAGAGAGAGAGAGAGAGAGAGAGAGAGAGAGAGAGAAGAGAAGGCAAGCAAACACAAAGCAAGCAGTGAAACGGCAAGGGAGAGCAATAAAATTCATTTGCAAGATCAAAATGGATCGCTCACAGAGAGAAGTGGCGGTGGGATTTCGCCTTGGGGGAAGATTCATTTCCTCTGGGTCAAGGATTGCAAGATTTAGGTTATCGCTGGGACTGAGCTTATTGCTTTTATTCGGTTGGTTCCTGGTTGCAGTCATCGCTGCTCTTTATTATTATTATTATTATTATTATTATTATTATTATTATTATTATTATTATTATTGCTGCATCAGCTGCATTTAATTTATATAGAGTTTTCTCTATCTTTCTAATAACTGAAAGATAGAGAAAACTCTAAATAAACTGAATGCAGCTGAAGCAGGCATCTACTACCTATATATTATTATTATTATTATTATTATTATTATTATTATTATTATTATTATTATTATTATTATTACGAGCTTCTTGGCGCGAGCTACGCACGCTGGAACCCGGGACTGCTGTCTCTCCTACCCTCCCGATCCCCTATCTACCCCGCCCTTACCCGGGGCGGGCAAACAGATTTGCAGGAGGAGGGTTGATGTCTCCCTACCCCTCCCATTCCCCACAGTCCCCACCCAGGGATGACAAACCGTTTTGCAGGGTGTGGGTGGCTGTGTCATGTCTCCCCTACTGTCACTCGAGGGAGGATAAACAAGATCCACTTTGATCTTATTATTATTATTATTATTATTATTATTATTATTATTATTATTATTATTATTATTATTATTATTATTATTATTATTGAATATAACAGCTTTTGCTTTCGGCATTTAATTTTTATACAGTCGTCTCTCTGCTATTTATAACCTTTTCTTCAGTATGCAGATTGTAAACTAGGCCTCCAACATCAAATGTAAACAGCATTACCCTACGTCAGATTGAAAACGACCCTGTGCTCATTATACAGATGGATGAATACGTATGCATATAAATATTAAGAAGGTTCTTCCAATCTGATCACTGAACAGAAGAGAAAGAAGTTTTATAAATCTAGTGTGGCGTACGAGAGAGCATTTCTTTCAAAAGCTTCCATCTTAGTGGGGTGAGAGATTGCAGAACAATTAAAACATATGCAAAAAGGTAGCTAAATAGATAAATGAATAAATATATAAAACATCTTTCACTTATGACAGACGTGACATTAAAACCAGAGTGATGATGCACATAATAAGAAGCTGACAGTTGGCAAGAAATCTGTCTCTGAAAGAAATAGGAAACAGAGCGAATGAGGAGGAAAAGTAATCCAAATGAAAAGACTCCACAAAGTTTTTGCTCTTCTTATGTTTTCTGACAGTTCAATTTGCCTAGTTGTCGACACGAGAAAAATTTTACCCCTTTGGGAAGGCAGGAAATAATGAAAAAATTCTTTCTGTAGAGGTAAAGCTAAGGGGATAAGTAATGGATAATATTAAAGAAATTTGTAAAACGTTCAGCAAGGACTAGTTAAAATAAATGAAATTACTCGTATACGGTAAAAATATATAGGTTGTAAAACAAATCTTTTCCCATATTTTGTAAAACCTTTCTATTTAGCTATCTATATATATATATATATATATATATATATATATATATATATATATATATATATATATATATATATATATATATATATATATATATATTTATATATATAGTGTGTGTGTGTGTGTGTGTATGTATGTATGTATGTAATATCATTCTTCACTGCTGCTTAAAGATACCAGCATTACTACACAAGGAGTTCTTAGCATTTTCTATGCTGTTTTAGTACTGTTATTATAATCAATGTCTATGTGTCTTCGTTATTTTATTGTCACAAAACTTCAGTACATTAATATTGTAAGATAATAACTATTCAGTATATCAAAGTATTCTCATACGTATCTTCGTAATATGGAAATTATTGGATTTCATCCACTCAACATTTCAGTTTTAAATATTATAACACCACGATTTCAGAGATTTATGGCTTTATCTTTTCCCATCTCAGCAAATTACAAATGAAAGGAAATATACAGAAAATCCTTTCAGTTTTACCAGAGCTTTCTTGGGCTCGACAGAGTAAGAATTTCATGCGAGAATTGCTATAGTGAGAACTCGTTGCCTTTAAAAAGAAAAATGTTAGTTAAACTTCTTGACTTCCTTACATCAAAAGCATTCCCTCTCTCTCTCTCTCTCTCTCTCTCTCTCTCTCTCTCTCTCTCTCTCTCTCTCTCTCTCTCTCTCTCCCCTTTAAGTGTGAAAATGTGGCCGAATGGCCTCTTAAAGGATGTGACTTATGAAACCTCCCATTTCTTCCCTGAGACACAGAGGCGAAGCATAACGAGAATAAATAGCCACATAAACGTCGTTTGTTCCTGAAAGGGTTTGGTGGCACCGCAAATTCCCTCGATGGAAACAGAGACATTGCATCTCTGAAGCGCCCGTTTCAGTCTAGTTTCCAAATGATAAAGATCGTATGATAGCAATAGAAGCACCCATCACTTCACTCTCTAAATTTTAACTTTATTATTACAATCCTTTGAACATCCACAACTTGGTCCATATAAGTGAAAGCCAGTGTCACATTCACTGGAGTTATATACATATCAATAGAAGCTAACTTCTAAAATAAGGTGCGAAAGGTCTCTTCAACTTGAAACTGATTCGAATCCTTATTCAAACTTCAAGGTGAGGCATCATTCGCAAGAAACCATTCCAATGTTTTTTTTTTTCTTTTCTCATTCTGAGGTGAGGCAGGAACCATCCAAATTCAAAATTTTAATGCAAATTAGCGAATACCTTTACAGCAATAAATTTCAAGTTAATGAATGTAATCTAATGTGTAGATATTAAATTTTTTTTTCCAAATTATTTAGTTGCCGATGAGATAATATACTTGGATAACGATAATGATTTTCAACGTCAACTCTTTTCAAAGTGATCTCTCAGATTAACGCAAGAGTCAGTTTTAAAACACCCTATTAGACAACCTTCCCCTGGAAGCCTAAATGGGAATGCTTGAAAGTTATTGCTGAGCTAACTCCTTTATGGAATTGGAGTGCTGAGGGTGAATACAAATGAAAAATACCAGATGGTTAAGCTGCTGAGATGACCTGATTCTTTACGACGCGTTGCGTAAGAAGAATGTGGTGGCTATGAAATATTTTCATAAACAGAGGAATTTGACAAAAAAAAAGTTTATGAGGGAGTAAGAAGGAGGATTACAGCATTTTTTGATAGACTGGTTGCTGGCACTTCAGGCACCAGTTTTTCGTATATATTAAAAAAATTATTATACGGAAGAAAATGAAAGATACAAAACAGACATTCTTTTTCGTTTTCACGGTAGAATAAAGGCTGCAGAAACTTGCTACCCCGTTCCTATCTAAAAAAAAAAAAAAAAAAATAAAGATTATGTTTTCAGGAATTTTAATATTTTACAACCTTATATAAAAAAGTAATTTCATGAGAATAGTCATCCAAATATTTTTTTCCGAGGCTTTTTGCATAATTAAAAGCTAGGAGACGTGCCTGAATTAGGTTTGCAAATTAAATTTCAAGTTTAGTGGAGGGTGACAGGAATGTAAGGAAGGGAAGTTAAATGAAGGAACAAATTGTATTTTGCTAATGAAAAAAATAACCTTATTATCCTATTTATCTCCAGTTCTGTCTTTCTGCCCCCTTCTTAAAATAACGAATTTTAAAAAGATCATTCGAATTTTAGAAATATCATTCATTTGAAAACTACCATCCCCTGGTAATTTGAAAGCCGCCTATCTAAGTAACGAGATTGGTTTGTTTTGCTACGATTGTGGAAACGCTAAACGAAATCTAATGTCTCTAACAAACAGAAGTCTTTACACGAGTAAGCTTTAGAAAAGAAATCCATAAAAGAGCCGTCTTTGTGTCCCAAGATTTTACGACGCTTGTAAAAAAATCATCCCAGCTCAAAGTTTGATGGAAGATGGGAATACCGGCGCTCTTCTAAATTGAAAACAGTGAATAAAGGATTTTAGAATTCAATGAATGAACTGGAGGACGAAAAAAAAATCATGAATAATATTTGAAAAGGAATATTCATAAGTCATTGCTGCTACATTCAGTGAATGCTGTGTTCCTGGATCGCTTTCACGTGATGATGTAATATCTTTGATTAAGACATCACTTTAATCTTCTCCTTTTGCCTGTGGGACTATTAATATTGTGCTGATGTCGATACGAGATTTGGTTTCTTAGATAGAAACTGTATTCAGGAAGCAGTGTTTTTATGTTTGTATTATTTACTACAACCATCTTCTATATTCTGCTTATTATTTGCTAATTGGTTATAGTGTGATAAAAATAATCACAGAAACTAGTAATCACGTAGCTGAGGAGAGTAAATAAATCTTAAGCAAGTACAAAAACAATAAAGACCATTTTGAATTTTTGAAGAAAAACATTCAGTGTCGAGACCTAATAATTATTAAAATATGACGAAAGTTTCAAGTTAAATCATAGTTCTCAATTTCACCAGGCAAGACCACAACACCCCCGCCTTTACGACCAATTAATTAACAGCTCCCACCCACCTACCCACCTTACGGCGGCGCCTTCAGCAACGCTGTCATATTGCAGACCAACCTCCAACAAGCGCATTGTATACGGAAGCATTTGCTAAGCCCTTGTGAATATTCATCACCTCACGTCACTGAATTATAATGCTTCGACCTTCAAATGAATATTCACACATATATAAAAACGATAAAACTGGCTGGAAAATTATTAGAACAAGATTTACAGAATATTTACAATTAATAAATTTACTAGTTAATAATGAATGAATTTAGTATTAATTAATTTGCAAAATTTATTAATAATAAAAACCAAGAAATGTAGGTCACAGAATTATAAAGCTTCAGCCTTCAAATGGATATTCACTTGTATATAAAAATGATAAACTGACTGAATAATTATTAGAGCAAGATTTACAAAAGGTTTACAACTAATAAATTTACAAGTTTACAATGAATCAATTTAGCACTGATAAATTTTAAAAATGCATTATTACTAAAAATAAATACACCAAGCACGAAGCGGCACAGCAAAAATACACGAACGAAAGCATTTGTTTAATGGTCTCATTCTGAAATATCTCAATTACTGACGCAAATACTAGATAAATATTCTAAGTGTACATTGCTCACAGACGTTGCCTCAGAGGTCGACCAGCTTTAAAAGGCAGGACGCAGGACCCAAAGTCAAACTTAATCACAAGGAAGTGCCTTGTAGATTACATACGCTTTGTGTCAAGATCCGAATACAGGACGCTGGACTTGTAATGACAGGGGACTACAAGTTCAATACCTGTTGGCCGAAAACAGAAGAAGTGAGACCTGAGTGGAAGATTCGTCCCTGTTTTGATGAACTGGCTTATCCCATTTTTATTAATCTTTCAAGTTTTCCAGTCAAAGTGTCTCAGTTTTTCATACTCTATAAACATATCCTAATTTCAGCTGTCTGAGTTGTCAGGTTTTCCAACAAAATTCGCTCAAAGGATGAACTAATTAGAAGCTCTGAATAATATCAAAATGTTTGAAGCCCATTTTCTCAGAACGAAGAAAAAATTGCTTACGCTAGTTCGTCAAAGTAAGGACGAATTATTCGGTCATTAACCAGGAATATGGAAATGGTAGAGGCAAAATCATGTAGGCAAACACACCGAGTTGTCTAAAACGATCGCAGGCGTTAAAAGTATAATCGAGAACTCTTGGTTTTATATAAAACTAGAGTCTAAACTCCTGCTCCGGAAATGACCGTCAATCGTGAAACAATTGCCTTTGACAACGGTGGTAGAAAAACATTATCATAAGGAGAGATGATGAGATTATGGTCATAAATATATCAAGATACATAAACGTAGTCTAGTAATTGTCTGTACTATGAACTTTACCAAGGTTTTAAAAAGGAAAGCAACCAAAACAAATAAAAAAAAAACATTTTCCCAAATCAAACAATGTTCATCAATCCAATTCATAGCAAAAGGGTTAAACAAAACGCCTCGGGCGCTGGAGAGTTACCACGTGGAACGATACTTGGCAGACAAGGAATAAGAGGGTTATAATTTACGTCAGCGTTAAATGTTTTTTATAAGAAGACCTGATGAAGGTTTGTTAAAAAAAAAAAAAAAAAAAGAGGATAATACAATGCTGGACATGAATTATAAATTAGACGCTCTTTCTGAAAAGAGAATCAGGGTTTTACGGTTGGCAACACTTCTTCGTAAGAATTTAGTCTATAATTCTTTTTGCATAAAACAGTTTTACTTCCTGACGAGCTGGAGAACTTTCCTTTCCGTATTGATCAAATTGCAGAGCCTGTGGAGCTCTAATAAAGCGCTGATTTATAAAGAGTAAATAATTAGTAATCATTTTTTATTTAGTGCTCGGATGACGATTTCACTGTTTGTTGCAAATAAAAAAAACATTATAAATGCATAATCTCTTAAACTACCTATTTAACAAGGTTAGAAAAGTATTTAGCGGAGACATTGCCAAAAAAAAAAAAAGATGAATAAACTGAGTAAGCAAATGACAGTGAGATAAAGCATCCGTTATACGTAATCAAGTGATTCAAAACCATCAGAAATACTTTAATTCAGTAACTTACACAAAAGATATAACGCAAGTTATACAGACAAATCTTTATAATAACCTGGTTTAGCTTTTTTATGAGCTTTTGCGATTTTTTTTATTTATTTTTTTTATTTGACAAAAGTATCGCAAGACATATGTTGATAACTCTAAAAGAGTGATAAAAAATAAATAATTTAGCTCATTTAAAAGAACTATAGAACTGTTGGAATAATGCATCTTCTATAGAAATTACTCACGAAAAAAGTTTCTTTGGAAGAATTTCAAGTCAATGGCCCCTGTGGGCTTGTTTCAAGAGAATAGTGTTCATCTTCTGAATAATAATAATAATAATAATAATAATAATAATAATAATAATAATAAAAATAATAATAATAATAATAATAATAATAATAATAATAATAATTATCACTATCTCTGCTTCTCTCATACACAAAAAAACTGATCTTTGAGCTCATGAAGTTGCTGTTACACTGAGATGAATTCAGCGTCGTATAAATAAAACACTATATCCTCTTTGCTTAGTCCCTGATTGTCCCTAAGAAGTCTGCTATCCTTGTGCCACTTAACTGACGTCACTCCCATTACCTACCCACGCTCACTCCCACCTAGAATAATCCCTCTTTGCAGGCTTAGCACAAGCGTAATTAGGCCAAGGCAAATAGTTCTCCTTGCGTGCTGGAAATAAGCGCCAGTGTCGAGAGTTGCCGGGTAATATCTATTATACGAAAGTTACCCGAAGACGTTTGGAAAATGTCTGTAAAGACCGAGCCTTATATATATATATATTCCTTCTGAACGTCATGTGTTGGGTGGAGAGCGTGGAGATCAGTGGAGTGGTTGAAAGGAAGTTTAGTAACAAAGTAGATTTTCTGAAGTTTAAGGGACCTGCGACAGCCTTTCTATTTGTGTAATTGTTTCCTGATCATTTTTGCGTCAGGATAAAGTCTAGAATCAACAACTATTTTGTGATAATTTGTGAATGCAGCCAACGTAAATCGAATAATGACGTGAGGGAGAGACAGTCAGTGGAAGAGTGAAGAAAGGAATGATAAAAGACTGAAACAGATCAGGGGAAATGACTACTCAATGAGAGGATTCTTTAAAGGATTCTTTTCCCAGAATAGATATTTAGTGGGTCTTTTTTTTCCGGTTTCCCCGACGAGTTCCTCCCAAAATGGCAAAAAGGAGGCCCCCTTCCTCTCACAAAGGGGTGACCTCCTTCGACAGGTAGATAGTGTCGATATGGGATCCCCTCCCCCGCCGCGGGTCGTCCTATAAATGTCGAGGAACGAACTTTCAATTCCCACCCGAAACCGTAAATAAATCCCCGATATAGAGACGACATCTTCATTGTCATCGATACTGACGAAGAAGCCACCCTCCTGCAGTACGTCTTGAAGAGAAACGCTAGCATAAACTTCACTACTGAATATGGTGTCGAAGGCCGATTTCCCTTCTTGGATGTAAATGTGGAGAAAAGAGGAGACAGGTACAATGCTACCAACTAATGTGGGTCGTACCTTAACGCCCGTTGGGAGTGCTCTGACACTTACAAACGCTCTGTGGTAGCCGCGTACGTGAGACATGCGATGACGCACTGTTCCTCATGGAAAACTACTCATGCAGAGGTCGAACGTGTTAGACAGCTGGTAACTAATAACGATTATGACAGCAACCTAATAGAAGGTTGCTTATGAAAACAGTCAGATGTGCATGCCAGCACACCAGTGACATTTATCTCACCAGGAAACATCCAGTTATACTATAGAACGACATAGAGCCAGTTTAAGGATGAGGTCAAGCAGACCATGGAAAAGATAATTGCCAACAGTGCCACGCCTACAAATCATAACGATAGCGTCTCTTACTAGTCTACAGCCGCCCAAACCTGTCAGCAGCCTCGTAATGCGACATAGCACCGCCCCAACCGCCGTGGAGAGATGCGGGAATCGACCAACGAGGTAAATAAATTTAAACGCGCCGAAGTGACACGTCGAACCCTCAGTAACTGCTACATATGAAGGTGACTGCAAGCTCACCGCAGCCAAGGGGCTATATTTCAGCCTTGTGTAGACCCCCACGACCGGAAACCAACATTAGAAGGATTATTAGAAGTGACAGAGATCGTGCATATAGGAGTCCGGTTCCATAGATTGCAAATAGCAGAAACCGTTAGTATAAACCAACAACGGCCTGCGCTAAACATACAAAAAAACACGGAATTCATCCTCCCTTCTTCAAGGAAACTACAAGACATCTGTGAGAATCCGAAGGGAGAAGCGAGCTGCAGAATGCTCTCGAGTATGAGAGAAAATATCAAAATGGAGCGGATCATAAATATTGGCCAGAAACGGAAATCACGCACTCACTCACGCCCTCTGGTGAACGCCGTGGCACAGGGCATGTCCTACGGAGCACTAGAAATGACCTTACTACCGCACAGACCACGAGCGAGAGAATGAGACCCGCCTACCAATAGAAATTCAGCTCTTCAGTGACGTCATATTTTACATATAAGGATTAGTTCTAAAGTCCGCATGCTGTAATAAAAAATGTTAATGTAAACTTGTAATTTGTAGTTTAGAAACAACGATACACAGTTGACTTTGACATTCGTCTATAAAGTTAACATCTACTTTGCTGTACATTTTCCTGTCGAATTCATGTTCTTTACTAATAATTGATATTATCCTATCTCCAGCGTGGTAGCTGATCGGTAAGATGATAACGCAATGAATTTTGGTCACTTATAACCGCTTGATTTTAGTATGTTCACAAATATTAATCATCAGATATCGATTGTCCAGTTAAATATATATATATATATATATATATATATATATATATATATATATATATATATATATATATATATATATATATATATATATATATATACATACGTGTGTGTGTGTGTGTGTGTGTGTGGGTGTGGTGCATGTGTCGGTGTGTGTTCTGAACAAAGTTTTATGAGAATTCTTCCCTTGCCTAGGTGAGAAAGAATTTAAACCCAAGCAACAAGTACCATCTCAAGTAAAAATAAAAACAGATATACAAATATAAACTTTCACTCTGAATTTCATTCATGATCATAATTTGTTCGGGAATGAAAAAAAGCAGGATTCAGAACCCTGGAAATAAATTCACGAACAAACCTTCTTATTCTATTCCCGGTTCTTCACAGAAACGGCAGGAGGAGAATAGACACCTGATATAACAAAGATATTAATGTTTGCCTTGTACACACCTGCAGACTTCTCTCTCTGCCCTGGCAATTACCAGACCTCCTCCTCGCGCATGGGCATACAAAGAGGTGCCTCTTCTGCCCTCAACCCTTCCATAACCGCCCCCTCCCCCCCCCCTGCTACTTTCTCTAGGACGTTATAAAGAAACGAAGAAACGCCTCTTCTGGAACATTCAGTCTAGAGAGTGATAAAACTTGATTCTGTCAAATCGCCAGTTGCTTTTAGGAAACATCCTTTCTGAACCTTGAAGCTGACAGTGATATGGCTCAGACTACGGAAAAGCAGTAAGTCAATCCTTTAATTGGCATTAGGCAGCACCATGATCGTTTTGATCTTGAAGCAATTGCATTTCAATATGAAATTTACCCCACTTTTTTCCCCCCTTAAAACTCGCTTCATAGACTTGCAATTTTTATGTAAAACGATTAAACCTGCTTCCTTCTAGCATAATTAACTATTAATTCCTTTTATATCAGAATTAACAAAAAAATTTAACCACGGCTTTGGGAGCATAAGGAAATCATAGGACCTCTACATTTACAGATTTCACGCTCAACATTTCCTCCATGCACGAAAAATCATGTGTTCCTTCATGAGTTAAATCAATCGCTTTCAAGATATAGATTATATTTTCGTTCGGATATCTAAAAGGCAGACAGAGTTTTGGACTTCAAGGAATGTATAGTGAAATTTGTTTTCCCTTCAGATAGTGAGGACCAACACAAACGAATAAAAAAATGCACCGAAGTTTCTTCGGCGCAATCGAGTTTTCTGTACAGCCGTTACAGCGTATTATAATCAGGGCCACCGAAAATAGATCTATCTTTCGGTGGTCTCGGTATAATGTATGAGCCGCGACCTATGAATCTTTAACCACGGCCCGGTGGTGGTTTATCCTATATCGTTGCCAGAAGCACGATTGTGTCTAACTTTAACCTTAATTAAAATAAAAACTACTGAAGCTGGAGGGCTGCAATTTGGTATGTTTGATGATTGGAGGGTGGATGATCAACATCCCAATTTGCAGCCCTCTGGCCTCAGTAATTTTTAAGTTTTGAGGGCTGACAGAAAAAGTGCGGACCAATTTGCAGCCCTCTGGCCTCAGTAGTTTTTAAGATCTGAGGGCTTGCAGAAAAGTGCGGACAGAAAAAGTGCGGACGGACAGACAAAGCCGGCACAAAAATTTTCTTTTACAGAGCTTATAATGTATTTTCTGCATTCTTAAGCGGAGCTCTCGCTGCTTGGAAGATAGAACGTAATTAGTCTGTGTCTAGAAATAAACCATCGCTTACGCCTAATTTCTAAGGAAAGTAAGTAAATCGTTTCCTTGATTACAAGAAGGAAAATAATCCGATTATGTCATATTCACGAGCAATTAAATATCAGGACTTTTGTAACAAAATACGGCAGTGAAGAGAGAATAAGAAAATAAGACGACAAAAATTTCTTTTCGACTTTTGAGAATACAAACATTCTACGACAAGAATAAAAAAAAAAAAAGGAATAGCAACGACTCGATCATAGGTCGCGGAAAAAATAGGAAACTAATTAATTCACCAGTTGCAAAAAGTACACAGCAGGGAACCTACCATTCTTTTTGTCGTATCTGAAAACTTTTATGCTAATGCTGAAGAAAGAGAACGAAAAGATATGACTAATTTGACGTTTTTCTCGCAGATAGTGATTATTTTTTGTATGATTCCCCGTACCCGACAGCCTGTTTCGCTTCTCTCTCTCTCTCTCTTTGACATACACGAACGCAAGCACAGGCACAAGCAAAATATTTATTAATTCCTTACGAGAAGATCTCAGTGACTTCATTGACAGCGTGGCAACTTCACTATACAAAACTGCCGTGGTCTGAGCCATCGAAAAAGCGAAACAATAATTTCTTATTGTTTGATATTTGATCTGTTTAATCCCACCTAACATCTGCACCGCAACTGGATAAAAATTTCGTAATAATTTTTTTTATTTCATGTTTTGAGGAACAAACAAAATGAAATGTAAAACTTTCGGGAAAATGCAAGTAGCAAAAATTTCAAAACAGGTCATTCGAAAACATTCAGAATCAGACACAAAGACCAAGGAAAGGTCTTTTTGCGGCTGTTGTCTCGAATAAAAAAAAAATAAAAGAAAAAACCGCAACCATACAAAAACGAGAGAAAATATCACAAAATCATTTATCATTTCCAAGGAAAAATAACCCATTGTGTTGTTTTATCCTCTCTCTTTTTACGACACTCCTCTGACACAGACATATTTCGGCAGTTTTATGCTTAGAAAGTATAGCTCTTTTGCCGGAACGTGGGCGAGAATATTTTTTGCGTAAAGGATATTCTCTGTTTCATATTTCAAAATAAATTGTCTTGCTTATTCCACTCCCTTTTCCTATTATTTTATATATATGATGCTGCAGTAGTTCCAACCCACGTTTTTGTTTTTTCTGATTTCTTACTGATTTTTTTTGTATTCATATAAATTAAAACAGAATATAACATTTTATTTATATTATGACGTAGAAATGAATCAAAACATTCCGCACCAGTCTGTTCTCGTATTCATTTCAATAATCAAAATCTGAAAAACAGTTTTATGTTGGTGTCAAATGATTATGACAAAGGTAAATTTTATCATCAAAATCTGAAAAACAGTTTTATGTTGGTGTCAAATGATTATGACAAAGGTGAATTTTATCATCAAAATCTGAAAAACAGTTTTATGTTGGTGTCAAATGATTATGACAAAGGTAAATTTTGTCTACAAAAAAGGAAACTAATCAATTTCCATGACCTCATTTATGAATAAATATATATGGATAAAGAATAAATAAACACTGAAACAACGAAACCAAGTAGAAATATTCTCTTTTTCTCTCTCTCTCTCTCTCTCTCTCTCTCTCTCTCTCTCTCTCTCTCTCTCTCTCTCTCTCTCTCTCCCTATAAAAACACACACAAGTTCACAAGATAGCAAGGGGAATCCTGATATTTTCCATTTGCACTTTTGGATGATTACACGTTCAAGTAACTTATGACGTTCAAACGAAATGACCTAACATTATAATTCCGACGGTCAGTTTGAGATCTCATTGCCCGTAACTATTCTTTTGCTCTCGTACCAAAGTTTTCTGGTCGTAGTACATTACTGCAAAATCACTTTTATGTACAAAAAAGGATGAAAAGAAATATTCGTATTTTCAACACAAAAGAAACAAAAAATGGCATTTTTGCTATTCTTTGTTCTCATACCAAAGTTGCAGTACATTGCCACAAAAACCACTCTTATATACAAAAAAAGGGAAAAGAAATATGCGTATTTTTAAACAAACAAAAAAAAATTTTATTTTTGATGACTTGGAAACGACGCAAAATTGACGCCACAGGACCTACTACTGCCAAAATCAAAACGAGCAACGTGATTACTTCCTGGATGGGTAATTTTCGTGTACAAAATCTATACTTTTTTGGACTGCGCTGTTCACTGACTGTTTATTCCCTTTCCCACCGAGCTCCCGTAATTCTCTGTCTTTAACTGACTGACTAACATTTATAGCCTTTCATATTTGAAGAAGCAGAGTCATTTATGGTTAAGACCCAACTCCCTTCTTTCATTATCCGTGTTCTCGCTTTCTTCCGGCAAAGGCTTAGTAGTTAAGCCTTGGGCCTTTAAAATTTTACTGAATTAAAGGGAATGAATATAAGAATACGCGTCATAAGCAGGTATTTTGCGGGAACTGAAGAATTGTTAAAAGCGAGAGCAGTAACTTTCCACCAGACAGAGTGACTTGGAATTCCAGGGAAGAATTCGAGGCCACCTGGGAGACTATGAGTCTGTCGCTGTTGACTAAAAATTTTGCACTAAGCCAAGAAAATGTTAGTTTGTTGATTTGTTACACATATCCTCGAAATCTAAATATGAATACGATCCTCAGAGAGAGAGAGAGAGAGAGAGAGAGAGAGAGAGTCGCTTCCCCTTAAAACTTTTAGGGTGCTGTACTCGCAGAGAAAGAGAGAATGCATGTCTTTATTCCAATGCCATTCCCACAAAATAAGAATTGCCTCTCATTCATTCCAGTAAGCACTTTCGGCAAGGAATTGACGTGAGGAATACCCAAGATGTTCAAAGGAACATAAATCTCGCGGAATTGTGGAAGGGGCGTTGTTGTTGTTATTATTATTATTATTATTATTATTATTATTATTATTATTATTATTATTATTATTATTATTATAAATCTGAAAATGAACCATATTCATATGGAACAAACCCACAGGAGCCATTAACCTGAAATTCAAGCTTTCAATGAACATGGTGTTCATTCGAAAGAAGTAACAAAAGGTAATGCTCGAAAAATAACGTTTGACGATTTGATAATGACAGTTAAGAGGGTTAAAAAAACAGGAATTACAAGTAAGATAATTCGTTGCTCTGGTGAGAGGAAACTCAAGTTGTTGACCAGTATTTAAGGCACAGACGAAGGTGATGACGGAGTTTGGAAAAGTTGAAAGCGCATAACGCTATCTGTTTCAGTGAAAGAGCCTTGCATGATTTTTATTGAGAGAGTAAAATAGGTGGCGGAAGGGTTGTTAGCAGAGGTTTAGACGAGGGTGTCTGAGCGAAGTGATCCAAGTGAAACTGTTATGTGGAGAGTTTGAGTGATGAGCTGCTTAAGGCATACATGGACCTTGGAAAAGTTTGCTATAAAACCGATAGCTATGCATCGTAGAAGGAGTAGAGCCTTTTTAAAATAAAAGATGATCAGTTAGCGGAATGCCAACTTTCCACGAAGAAAGTGAACTGCATTTCTAGTAAACTGAAGAGAGAGTGACTACGACAAGAGTGCGTCATGTTTTCAATGCCGTTCGATATAATTTTCGCTAGAGTAAAATTAAAAGCCAGAAAGGGAACACAAGATGTAAGTACGAAATTTCTAGATAAGCAAATAAAGTATGAAGGGAGTATGCTATGTTAGGTGCTTGTAAATGATGCAGTTTTGAATGGGGACAGTGAAGAAAATAAGGCAAAGGTTTATAAGAAAATTAACGCCATTAAATTCATCCATGCTACCAGCGAATGCTTGGACATTATACTGAACATTATTATTAACTTTGTCCATAGGGAACCGGATGTGAAATATGGCCAATTAATGTGTTAACCGACATCAGGAAGAGAGAATATTGATGTAAGTGATTCAGATGTTAAATAAAGTACCAAGTCAACGGCACAGTCGTAAATTCATAGATTAACAAGCGATTCGATGTTGACAAACTTATCAAATGCTGATCACAACAGGCGCTTCATTCAGGCAGGAGCGTCAACTAGCAACTGTAGATTCTCAACTGTAGACTCATACAGAAGCAAAAGACGCACAAGTTATCGTGAGCTGTTCACAGAGAAATAAACGAATGTAACCAATTAGATAAAAAGTTTTACAAGTGTTAGGCTCGTAAATACACCCTCGAGGATGGAGAACAGACGTGGGACTTTTAAAACAAAATTTTAAACAACAGCAGACTGACAAAAATCGAAAAGTTACGAACTGGGCAGAAAGGCTTCACAAACACGATAAGGAAATTTCCGGACCTCATAGGTCCAAAGGTTCCGAGAGAGGAATCCAGTCCCTAATAAATGCTAAAGTTCTGATAAATACAGTCTCAAAGAAACACTGGAGACAAAAAAAAAAAAAAAAAAAAAAATAATAAACAGGCAAAGTTACTTAGGCGACACTTGCAAGCAGTTCACGAACTCCGAAAATCCTCAATATTCACAGCGAAGTGCAAAGAGAAAGGCGATAAGAAGGCAACGGGAGAGTGTAAGGGAAAGTGAATAGTCACAAAAGGTCTTTTATTTCTGTGCCAGCCTCCAAAAGGGAGGTAAGTCCTTGGATCGGATTTCCTTCGATAAAAAAACCTTTATGGAAGAGTTCAGTATTTCTGCCAGAGGCATTGCTATTGCAGCAGGTGCCATGAGAAGGTTTTTCATTCAAGTTTCTTCCGATGCCATTGTTGCCACCACAACCCTTCGTTTATAACCCCCTACGAATATCGACTTTGTTTATTACTATTTGCAGTAGTTTATTCATTAGATTTGTTTATATCGCTCTCTTTAGAGATAATTTCTGCAAACAATTTTTAAACGGAAGTAAGAATCAGGCCTTACTAACTGCAACGGTAAATGATAAAGAGAACACCAGTACGAAATGAATGTTCAACTTATTGTACAGTCTGTGCATGTATAACAGTTGCTGATATTTATCCATAAGAAAACATTTCAGTTTAGTAATGGAGTGTGAAATTTAAAACTAAATAGTTTCTGAAGCCTCACTGACACCCTTCTACCTAAGCTACCCAAATAAGAAGTGATGGATTAAATAACAGTCTTGCATACTGAGCGGTGGAGTCTTTGTTCTGGAAAATCGTCCTCGGGGGCTCGTTTCCAGAGAAATCCCTCGTGTGTTTGTGTACGTGTGTGTGTGTGTGTTGTGTGTGTGTGATTATCCTTACACTCTCTCCATTTAATGACTGATACAACTGGCAGTTAAATGAGGTCATCACTTAGTTCCACTATCCTGTCTTGTAAGCATTGCGACAAGTAATATATTGTACTTTTTATTCTATTTATTCAATCTTTGTGATTCTCTTAGACTAAAACATTGTTAATCAAATTAACCGGTTACCCGTGCAAAGCGCTTCATGATAAATGTTTTTTTAGAAGTTACAGCAAGGTCTAGAATTAGTACTAAATTAAAAAAATACCTGCCACTGAGAAAAGTTCTCGTCAACATTCTTCTCTGGGTCTTTTGTTTATTTAATGAATTCCTCTTTCATAATTATTTGTGTAAATGTATCGCTAAGTATTTCCTGTGACTGATATTACTCCCACTTATGACGTTGCAAATCATTCTCTACTTTTTTTGTTTTGTTACGTAAGACCTCAAGTTTTATGAAAATATTTACCTCCTCGCGTTCTTTGATAACTCCGCTTGGCTTTTTTATGCTTATGATTGTAGATGCCATATTGAGAATGCATGATATTAATATTTTTGTTTTATGGGACAAAACGAACATTTTATAATGTCGGATAAATGTCAAACGTATAAGTTGGTAGGAAAAGCTGTTGTTTTAGAGGTATTGTGCCGAAAGATTAATCCCAGTCTACAGAGAGAGAGAGAGAGAGAGAGAGAGAGAGAGAGAGAGAGAAAGAAACAAACGAATGTAAACAAAATTCTTATATTGCATTTTAAGGTCAAGCTATGAAAAATGAGCCATAAAAAATGTCTAGCTTTATTCCTCCACTTTTGTTTGCATATCATTAATAGAATTACTCTCGCGTGTTGCATTGCAAGAAAGATTAAGAAATATCGCAACTCGAAACTTACCTCCTGTCAAAGAGAGAGAGAGAGAGAGAGAGAGAGAGAGAGAGAGAGAGAGAGAGAGAGAGAGAGAGAGAGAGAGAGAGAGAGGAGAGAGAGAGACGTTTGTTGATTCTGCAACAGAAGGTTTTCATTTTCAAATAACAACGACTCTCCCACATAATGACATAGAAAGGAAGTTTATTTCTCTCGAAAAGTGGGCTTTAAAATACGACCCCTTCTATTGAGACGGACTTTGTTAACAGACTTCCCAACTTTTTCAATACAATTCCGAACTAATGGCACAATTTTGTCTCCCCTTCTTCGTTCTATAAGGGGCAAGTCGCCCGTTTCTGTCCAGCTTTGTCTGGAATCTCATAATTCATGATTGATGTGTTTTATACTGGAAGCGTTTTATTCTAGAAGCGTTTTATGCTGGAAGCGTTTTATACGGGGAGCGTTTTATACTGGAAGCATTTTATGCTGGAAGGATTTTACACTTGAAACGTTTTATATGGAAGCATTTTATGTTGGAAGCATTTTACACTGGAAGCGTTTTATTCTGGAAGCGTTTTATGCTGGAAGAGTTTTATTCTGGAAGCGTTTTATACGAAGCGTTTTATACTGGACGTGTTTTATGCTGGGAGCGTATTATACTGGCAGAATTTTATACTGGAAGCGTTTTATGCTGGAAGCGTTTTATGCGGGAGCATTTTATACTGGGAGCGTTTTATACTGGAATCATTTTATACTGGAAGCGCTTTATACTGGAAGCGTTTTATACTGGAATCATTTTATACTGGAAGCGTTTTATACTGGAATCATTTTATACTGGAAGCGCTTTATACTGGAAGCATTTTATACTGGAATCATTTTATACTGGAAGCGTTTTATACTGGAAGGGATTTGGGTTCAGGGCAAATATCCCTTTTTATCCGTCTGCTTATCTGTGTCTGTCTGTCTGGCTATTTCGGTAGTACGAACCACAAACCATTCCCTCAAAATAATTCTACCATATTCCCTTCTGTTCTTCGTTTCACGATGAGGGGAAACCAGGAAGAGGGAAACTCTCAAGTATTTCAGCTTTTGATACAACTTCAGAATAACTTCATAATGAGGACCAACATGCAAATGTTCCTGTGGCAATTCATGAACTTTGTATGAGCCCCTAATTATCTTCGTTCATTACCAAAATTGCTTTATAGTCAAAGTTAACAAAGTCGCTCTTTCTGCATATTCTTCATTTTTTTTTTTTTTTGGTCACGCGAAATTAACCTTCTTTACAAGAAAGGAGTTTGTCGTTAAGGGCATTTGCATCCGAAGGAAAAGACAAAATGTGGGTCGTAAGTACAATTATGGTGATCTTAATTCAGAGAAAGAGATACCCACACACAAACACACATACTCACGAATTGTCTCCCGAGCAAAGACGAGTTAACGATCATTTTCATATTTTGAAGTAAATGAACCCACTGTGCACAAAATTTCTAATCACACACACACACACATATATGTGTGTGTGTGTGCGTGTATGTGTATGTGCATGTATGAATAACTATATATACATGTATACGTATATATATATAAATATACATACATATACAGTATATATACATATATATATATATATATATATATATATATATATATGTGTGTGTGTATGTATATGTATATACATAGAGAAACAGACACAGATATCAAGTAAATATACATACACACAAATATATATATATATATATATATATATATATATATATATATATATATATATATATATATATATATATATATATATATATATATATATATACAGATAGATAGATTTTGATATAAATGTACGTGTTTACAAGCAATCTGTGATGATAACCTTTGATTACCACCTTACAAATATTGCACCTCTTACAATGCCTATTCAACATATATAATATGCTAAAAGCAAGAACGCCTATTTACACTTACCTCTACTTGTACGGTGAGTAAGTAGTTCTGACGAATCCCTTTCAAGATATTCCAACCAGGAGTCCCGTACAGTCTAACCTGAGAAAACACAAAGGTTCTATTATAACACTCAGAACTTGGTTAAACGTTTTCACACAAGCAAAAGATTTTAAGCATTAAATCAATATAAATTCAACCAGTGTCAGTTTCCTAAGTCTCTTTGTCTATAATCCTTTCGCTGGGGCCTTGAGCGAGGCTCAGTGACTCATACTAAAGACTCTCTGGTCTTCGTTCGTAGATTTTTCTTCTATCTCTCTCATTTATTCTTTTATTTTTTCCTATCTCTCTCATTTTTTTTCCTGTCTCTTATATTTTCCTATCTCTCTCGTCTTTTCTTATATTCATTTACTATCTCTCTCATCTATTTTTATATTGTTCTCCTGTCATTTTCTTGTATTTTTTTCTATCACTCTAAACTTTTCTTATATTTTTTTCCTATCTCTCGTATTTTCTATATATTTTTTCCTAACTCTTATCTTTTTTTTATTTTTCCTACCTCTCACCTTTTCTTATATTTTTTCCTATCTCTCATCTTTTCTTATATATTTTTTCCTATCTCTCATCTTTTCTTATATATTGTTTTCCTATCTCTCATCTTTTCTTATATTTTTCTCCTACTTTTCTCTTCTCGAGTTGTCCGGGTCATGCACTCAGAGAGTTTTGCACTGACAGGTTTTTTTCTTCTTTTTTTTGCATCAAATTCAGTCAGAGACTGAAAAGCCTATAATATGTTTCAAGATAAGAATCGTCACGCACAAGTGATGAACTGAGGAATATGAAAATAATGAAATAAAAACGAATATTCTATGCAGAATAAAATTGGCCACCTAAAGGACCCGGTGGTTTGATATTCCCTGAATTATTGACAGCTACTCGCGATATCTATTCTTATAATAATTTCCCTTCTTATTAATAGCACTATGGGAACTGCAACTGAATAGTGTAAATTATTCGGAATATTGCCGCAATGAAGCGAGAGGAAACTCTCTATTCCCAGTGCCAGAGTGAGTTAGCCCTCTTCTTCGCGAGGCGATGATTTCTCACACAAACTTAGACGTTCCTCCTGTGGGGAGCCAAGCCTCAACTTTCCCGGACCCTTCAACAAATCCTCAAGTTCGCCTGATTCTGTTTCGTCGCCGAGTCTGTCTCTGTCCGCGTCTCAGGATACCTTATTCTCGCTCGTTGTTTTCATTTTTATATCGGAGTCAGTTTCAAGAATTTTTCAGAGAAATATAGAATTTGCCTCTTTAACCCTCAGACTACCTTTTCAAAAAGAGAACAAGGCGGACATATAATCATTTCCTATAAAGGCCGCGGCAAATGAAAGGTAAGTCAGTACCCTTGTATAGCTCTGGACAAAACAGCGAACACGAAGAGATAAAGGAACAACAAAAGAAGACAAAAGCCGGAATAATCGGAATCAAGAAGCATTGTAGTAGGACGATACAAAGTCATTTAGCCGAGCAGTCCGATAATCACTGGTTTCTAGAGAGTAATAATTGAAAGAGGTAGCCTAATTGGAGTCGTTCTCGGAAGGGACATCGTCCTTGAACACAGGCCACCTCTCTCTCTCTCTCTCTCTCTTTATCTCTCTCTCTCTCTCTCTCTCTCTCTATCTCTGTCTTTATATATATATATATATATATATATATATATATATATATATATATATATATATATATATATGCATATGTATGTATATATATATGCATACATGTATGTATATATATATATATATATATATATATATATATATATATATATATATATATATATATATATGTATATATATATATATATATATATATATATATATATATATATATATATATATATATATATATATATATATATATCGCCTCATTTTCACACACAATGAATGTAAATTAAAATGTTTGATGGGCCTTAATCTAACATATTGACTTTGATGACTACTTCATATTTTCAATTTCTCACTGTTCTCTATTGGGTGAAAATATCAAAGAAAAAATTTCAATATATACATACACACACACAAATGAATATGTATAAAATGTATATATATAATAACATATATATATATATATATATATATATATATATATATATATATATATATATATTATTATATATATATATATGTATATATATATATATATATATATATATATATATATATATATATATATATATATATATATATATATATATATATTTAGAGAGAGAGAGAGAGAGAGAGAGAGAGAGAGAGAGAGAGAGTTAACAGTAATACTTTGAAGTTAGTTATCAATACCTTGTGAATCGTTTTACCAGAAAATGCTATTTATTGGTCGTCATTAGGGAGATTACTGACTAGAGCCCACTCTTAAATTGGTATCCAGTTACATGAAAGAGGATTCTTTTGATTGCTTGCTTATTTTCCAACACTTCAACGCCATCAATGGAATTAGTAATTAAATTACGACTCGGATTTCGGAAGCTTAGTTATCAGTGATTCGAATATATTGGAAATTTTCTCATGAAATTATTTATTCTGATGTACTGAAGGGCCAGGAGTTTGCTTGCATTAGTTTCATCATAGATATCGATTTCACTTTTATATATACAATGAAATATTAAACTAAAAGGGTGGATATATCTTTTATGACGCTCGTAAAGTTTTAAGTAAACTAAATTACGTATGTTTTTTGCAACTTAGTAGGGATTCATTCTGCAAAAGGAACTACTCGTAGATATTGATGAAAGGAACTTCAAGCCTTTCATTTCCTTCAGACGCATCATTTCCAAAGACATGAAAGTACCTCGTTTTCATAAGGAGGTAAATTTGAATATCTCCAAGAATATAAAGGAGGCATTTGTTAGAAAACGAATCTAA
>NC_089789.1:28196105-28313605 GCF_040412425.1 Macrobrachium rosenbergii
TGGCCGAGCAAGTTGATGCATTTTCCTTTTCTCGATCTCTCTGGGCTGTAAAGCAGTTTATTTTAGTTAAATTAGACAACTGGTGAATGCAGTCAAAGGGCCATTGTGAGAGTGGGATAAACTGAAAAATGTTAATAGAGTTTAAAACGTTTTTATAATTTCATAGTGGAAGAATAACTAGATATCCTACATAACAAACAACCTTACACACACACACACACACACACACACACACACACACACAGTCACGCAGACAATATGAAAGGCAATTTCGTTTTCATTTACGGGAACACAAAACTAAATTTGATGTTAGTGAGATATTAACACTCAGATTTTGAAAAACTTCACCAAGCATTCATAATGATTCCCAAAGCGTTTTCCGAGAGCCCCGTGAAACTTCACTCTAATTACCCGTAGTTTGAGGGTTTGGGAGTTATTCCGTTACATTCCAGCGAAAACAAGGTAAAAAAAAGTTACCAGATAAAAAAAACACACACAAAAATGCTAGTTGGAGACTGGAAAATATGAGTGAATTCACTTCGTAGAAAAAAAAAATGGTTCCAACGACGGAATTGCCAAAAAAGATCGATCATTGTCTACAAACAAGCGAGAAAACGGGAGATGCAAGTCACAAACAAAAGACCATCGGGTATCGGGAAAAGACGGTCCCAATAAATAACCAATAAGTCGAGGGAGACTTAAATCTGCTTCCCGATATGAAGCACATTTCCCGCAAACACATTTCTCCCGTCATCGATTACTGGGAAGCCCAATACATCCTTCGGTCTCCAAAGACTCCCAGACCAGCAGTCAGTCAGGTGGAGGGTTTCATACTTTTACAGGGGCGGGAAACGGAAACACTTTCCCACCAGGTTTAGTTTTATGTCAAAGCGATACGATTGCCCCATCAGCTGGGAGTCATGTCACTTTAGTTAAAATGAAGAAAATAACCAAATTTATTTGTTTAACAGAGTATATAAAATAGAGTTAGAATCATGACTACATGAAACCATTTAGCCACGCAATCGTTCTAAATTTCCTAATCCTTTAAATAAGAGATAATTCAAACCCGTTTACTGCTTTCTTCGCGTTTGCCAACGAGTCACTGAGCGTTTGAGATCGAATTAAGAAATTACGAAGCCGAAGAAGGTACAGGACCTGTTAATACCCAGAAATCTCATCTCTGTTCATTTGGATTTTTACACACACACTCACGCAAAAGGTCATTGGGGCTCGTACCCATTGTTATCAGCTGGTCCACTAGTGGGCGGGAACTGAAGTACCAGATAATATTTACATAACGTACCACACTTACCCCAAAGATTACTTCTAAAATTTATATACGGATTTACGTCAGACTTTCTAAGAAAGCTGGGAGAAATCTACGCAGTAGTGTTAGCTGTGCTCCTGTGAACATCACGAGAGCTGGAGAAGCCAAACCTTGGGTGATTACGATGAGAAGGGAGGTCGGAGATAAGCGGAGATTTGTGCAAGGCAAAGAACAGGAAAAACAGGAGTAGCGTGTCACAGAAGCCTTTAGCCTCACATGCCTTTAAAGGTGATGATATATATGTATATATATATATGTACATGTACACACACACACACACACACACATATATATATATATATATATATATATATATATATATATATATATATATATATATATTATATATATTTATATATCAAAGACCCTCTCAAATGATTAAAAATCCATTTCGAGCCTGGTAAAGCCCTAAAAAACGAATCTACTCACCACTGTTTCCAAACGATAATACATTATGAGTCAGTAGCTTCGTTTTCTACATTGCCATAACAAAACATTCCACACATATGATCTTACTGAAATTCAAGTTAACAAAACTTTTGCTGATGTTTTTCTCATCTCCAGAACTCTTATTGTCCTTTAATTACTAGCTTCTATAACCTAGTAAAAGTCTATATAAATTTTTAAAATAGGCTTGAACGTTTAATTCTGAGCATGAGAGAATGGGCATATTTTTTTATTTACTAGAAATAATTTATAATTTGAGAAACAGGATAAACCTCAGATTTTAAGGAAAACTTTGTGAACTGGGTAATTAATAAGGTCAAGCGGAGCTTCAAAAAACAGTTAAGATAAACGTTACCCTTAAAAGTGTTTTTCCTCACTGAACCTTGATACGCTAATGCTAAGGTAATCCTTGATTTCATAGGAGCAAATGACAACAGAAATAATATTTTGTATGATCCCATTTAAAGCATCTTATTTCCCTCAGTCACCAAATATTTGAGAAAGAATGAACAGAATCGCAAGATTTGTTTTCCAGCAGAAAGAGGCAATGCAACAAACTCCTTCGATTCGCCTTATTAGAGCAATTACTTCCACGTGAACGACTGGTAATTAACATTACTCGCTGACTAATTGGTGTGCTTCCTTTGAGATTTCATGAAGTCGTTTAACTCATTAAAACAATTAACTTTCGTGTGGATCCCTTGTGATTAACATTGCTCGCTAATGTGTGTTCTTCCTTTGAGATCTCATGAAGTCATTATGAACTAATTATTCGATTTTACGAAGTGAAAGTTCCATACGGAGGCACAAGGTTGATCCAGAATAATATTGAGACATTATTCACGTGATGATACATAAGAACGAAAATATCACCCAGAAACTTACAATATACTTTGTAATTTAAATGCACTGGAACAGAGAGATTTGGCGTTTATCAACAACAACAAACAACAAGTATAATTACAATGAAAAATAAATCATATTTCTGTGATCAAAAACTATTATTGGTTTAGAGATGAGACACTAGAAATCTCTGTCGCTTGAGGAAAATCTTCCATGGCCTAGTTCATACCCAAGATAATCCCTGATCAAGTACTTCACGAGGTCTGTTATAGCCACTAGGCTCTCGTTTAATACTTTTGACACTTGTTTGTGGTACCTAAAGCGACTGGGTTTGATTGAGGAGCATGTTGATAGACATAACGGCACAAAATGACTCAGCTGGAGATATATCTCATCATTGTTTGGTATCAGCAATTAATATTAAGCATGAGGAAGATTAGCAAAGCCAAGGTAATAATGAAAGTAATTCAGACAAATGCATTTGGGAGGATGTAGAAAAGGCAAAGAATTAATTTTGCAGAAAGGCAAAGAAAATTTGCCAAAAAGAGTCCATAGATCAAGAAGTACCAGATATATGGACAAAGAGTTGGAAAGTGTACATTCAGGATTATGCAAAATCCATCGAGGGTATCTTAGGGTCAGCAAGGAGTATATGGCGTAATATAAGGAAATAAGATGTTTACTAGAACAAAAACTATACAAGGCAATTCCAATCTTCTTCGTCTTTAACGTGCATTTTCCCATTATTATATGGGTAAGTTAATGATGCCTCTTTTGAAGGACTTTGATTTGCGGTGGGGTAGGCCATAGCTCTGATCGGCTGCCCTGACAAGGCGCAATTCAATAAAGAATGAAAAGTCATATATAAGTAAGCAAGAGGATGGATAAGGCAGTCAACAGGAAACTGAGAACGATAAAGAAGGATAACAAGACAAAAGTGAGCTTGAACTTTAGGGGTAAAGGAAAAGTCCAAAATAATAATTATTCCCTTTCTTAGAGATACCAGAAACTGAGGGGAATGTAAGATTTCAGGGGCTCATCCTTACTCAGAATACCAAATGATAAGTTAATTGAAAGAAGAAAATAGTGTGTGGTTCAAGTTTTTATTAAGAAAGAGTCATGCGAGGAATTTTCATGGGAAAGGGACATGTTTGGCTGAAAATCGGATTTGTGACAAACGTGTGTTATTTCTCCTTGCTGTTTAATATCTTTGGGGATGGAGTGAAGAAGCGAGAAGCTGATAGACAGGAGATGTAGGTGTAAAATTTTAAGAAAGGAAAATGAAGGTCAGTGGAGTATGGTAACCTAGGTACTAGCAGATGGAAATAATATAGGAATTCTAATGTGTTGAGATGGAGTAGGTGAGGAAGACCCGATATTTACTGACAGAATAATTTCATTATTCCGAAATCGGTTATTAACGGACAAGAATGGTTCTTTCTTTTTCATTTCTCTATGTGATTATAGTGTCAAGAATATTCTTTCTTTTATTTTATGAAGACAAAGTATCATAGTTACTTATAAACTCCTGAGATATGGATATGAAAATCTCTTAACCTCTTCCTGCTTCGTATTACACAGACGATTTTCCTGAGTTTACAGCAAAATTTATCACTTTTACTCGCTGTAATTACAAGAAGAGGGCCTTGTAATAGTCATAAAATGTCGTTCCATTGTACTACATCTTATCCTCAAAATTGCCCTTCGGTCAACAATATTTCATCGCTTCGCTTTAATCCCTGAGCTATATACTTAGCCCAGACTAGAGATATTAACTAGTTTTTTTTTTTTGTCGTGGTGTTCAAAGAAGCTTCAAAAAAGAATTGCTTTAGAATCTGATTTAATGTAATGGGAATCTCATAGGACTCATGGCATATAAAAATGGTCACAGTCTTCGTCGCTCCTACGAAGGACAAAATATGCATTAAATTTTCAAGCACTCAAAATTTTTACAAAAAATCAAAAGGTACCCTTAACTTTTAATCAGAATCTATGAGTATATATTTTAGCGAGCAATTATAACATCTGATGCAAATCCGAGGTAAAAAATTATATCGAGTTTTAAGTGACGACTGTCATGTCCACGTTAAGGCTAACAGTTGTTGCTAGTAAAGACCACAGGCATCTACCTGATTTTCCATCAAGCTTGCCTATGTCATACAATTAACGAGACACAGTTCCAGTATATTTTGTCAAGAAAAAGATGAAGGAAAGATAATCATATTCATTACTGAACAGTGGCAGAAAACAATTATTTTTCCAGAACGATATTCAAGTAGTTTCTATATGAAATCCAATTACCAAGAGGGAAGCTTTCTTTAAATTTATCATTAATTCAGTGTTGGAGGCAAATTCCAGGCAAACACGATTTTATCCTAATTTCTTAACGCGAGAAGAATAAAATAAAATCTCCTCTAGACTTACAAAGTAGAAGGTAAAGGACATCGACCATTTTCTTTTTTTATACAAAAGCAGGAAGGTTTCTTTGTGCTATGTTATGAACCCGAGATAACAGTGCAAGTTGAACACAAGAGAGGAGGAAACACACTACAGACGATAACACAGTATCAAAAACGAACCTACATTTTGTTACACTGGCAATCCCTTCACGGGATAACTCAGCATAACACAGTACATTAGAATGATTCTAATGATTTTCTCCCTTTTTTAAGAAATCATCCACCATGGCTGCAACCTTTTGTATTTCAGTAATTTATTATCCTTAAGGAAAAAGGATGACCAGTAAGCAAAAGTAAATCACTCTGCAGTTGTATCAGACTAAAAACAAAGTTTCCTGAGGTAACTGAGTTTACAAAGAAGTTGGGACCATTTGAGTGGACTTAACTTTCTCCGCGACTCACGTACGAGCAAATTCTTTCCTCTCGCGTTTGCGAAATTAAATACATACGGCTGAATAAAAGAAAAAGCTTTTCTTAATGAGTTAACTCTGAAAATGATACAAGAAATAATAATACAAAAGGATGCCATTTTCGGGACCCCAACCCTAATTTAGTTATTTAATGTAAAAACAAAAAAATCCAAGCCAAGCAATTATGCTATGCACTTATAGGGAAACATGTGAATTACCTTAAAAGATTCACGTATTTTATTAAGTCCATTCAGCAGTGTACACATGTAACTATTCCCGTCTTCCAACGTGCGCACTACATATTATTTCATAACTTCACTTCTTTTTCCTATTCCTTCTCCGCAAGATTTAAAATTATGTCACTCTGTCTTATTTCAGAGAACGATTTGCTGACCTAGCAGACCTTTCTAGAAAGAGTTTGATTTATAAACATAAGGTAGCTTATTCTATGTGTGTGTGTGTGTGTGTGTATGTAACTGTCTTGATTTGTTATGATTCGAGAAAATATTTCTTCAGCAGAACCGTTTTGAACAGACTTTAATAAACCTAGGAGGGCTCCAACGGAAAATCAACCTTCAGGGAGAGGCAAGTTATAGGAACAGGTGATAATAAATACATAAATATGAGGGAACGGGAAATAAAACCTATACACGAGAACTCAGGAGACATCATCAGAAAACAAGAATGGATTTGGAAGTCAGAAGACCACATCTGCACTAGGCAAACTATTCCATATTTTAGTCGTAGCCATTCTAATATAAAGCTCCTGGCAAACTGAGTAGTACTAAACTTGATACGGTTATAAGTGTCTCGTTTGGATAGATTATCATTTTATTGTCATAGAGTGTCATCATCTAGAGTGTTTGCAAATGTACCAGGTTAGTATTCTCGTATGTCTGCGTGTGTATGAGAGAGAGAGAGAGAGAGAGAGAGAGAGAGAGAGAGAGAGAGAGAGAGACTACCGAGAAATACACACACACACACACACACACACACAGAAGGGTTCTGTGTGGTATCCAGGTACCGACAAGTGTAGAAGAGGGCCATTAAAGGGTAAGGAAAGGACTATAAGTAACCCACTTTAATATTCCACAATGTTAGTGCGTAAAATAGGAGACATTTCTCCGACAGACATTCTCCGCTCACGTCCTGACAGATGTGTGATGTACGACTACGCGAAAGAAAATGTCATTATTCACTTTAAAATGAAAGTCTTTATCGACATCGGTATGATATATGTTGGCACATGCTGTATGCTAAAACAGAACGTGCCAGTCATTGTCATCACTGGGGGCCAGAGAGAGAGAGAGAGAGAGAGAGAGAGAGAGAGAGAGAGAGAGAGAGGAAGGGGAGGGAGAGAGTTCATAAACCCATGATTCTTGTGTAATCCCATAAAGAGCTCTAATGTTGTGGTGATAACGTAGCTTCCTTCAGTTTTACTACTAATCATTTCATTAATTTGTTTGTTTGTATGTTACATCGCCTTCATCCATGTTCCACGCATCTAAATCCTTTCAGGGTCCGCGATAAAAACCGCATCTCACACGGGATTTCAACATTTCCCTCTTTTTTAACTCTCACGCAAACACCATGCTGGTCAGATTCATCTTGGCTGTTTTTTCCTGTAAATGCTTGGAAGCTGCTTACGTTCTCATAAACTATTGTCTAATCTTTCGATATGAACCATAATTTTTACTTTAAACGTTAGTAAAACTGAAAGTAAATCTTCACAGGTATACTTCCTTCGCGGCTTGTCTCGGGACAATGATACAGTTCATCGCATTCAGCTATTAAATTGAGAGATTAAATGATGTATTGCAGTAGCGATTATCATGACGCAGCCTTTCATTCCCCAGGATCTCTTCAGTCAGAGTAGAGCTTTATCATCATCCCTATCTCTTTCTTATTTTCCTTTTTCGGACTCAGGCTAAGACCCGCAACTGGGTTGCAGTCCCTGCGCCACTGACCTCTCTACACTGAGAAAAGATATTGGCTTCATGCAGCTTCTTCAAAGCGTCAAGGTAATCTTTTTGGTGAACACTCCAATTTACTGCTTGAGTTTATTCTCTGCAAAGTTTTAAGAACTGGTTCTTTCCAGGGCTATGTATCGCCTCTGATACTGCTGATTTTTCAGCAACATTGCTTTCTTTTATCTATTCGAAATTTCTGTCATTGTGTTAAGTACGTTCGAAATTAATATATTGTATATGTCTATATATGTGTGTGTGTGTGTATATACATACATATATATATATACATATATATATATATATATATATATATATATATATATATATATATATATATATATATATATATATATATATATATATATGTATATGTATATATATATATAGATAGATAGATAGATAAATAGGTAAATGGATAGATAGATATTATACTTATTTGGCATTACTGAAATCTCAACTTTCCTAAAGATTATAATTATGAGACAAACAGCTAAGATGTCCCAAAGGTACATTTGCCTTGTTATCTCTCTCTCTCTCTCTCTCTCTCTTCTCTCTCTCTCTCTCTCTCTCTCTCTCTCTCTCTCTCTCTCTCTCGCTTTCCTTTTTCGCGATATTTGCCTTCCCCCGAGCGATACTGAATACTGAACATCATTATAATCTTCTGCCTGAAGTCAGAGGAAAATGCTCTGCCCACTTACGAATAGAAAGTCATACATCAGAAGTGAACGTAAACATACCAACGATTTTCTTCCCTGTGGTATAAGGCCAGGAAAGCAAAGCAGAATACCGTAGTTATCGTGAACCACTGCAAAATAATCTTTAGTTTTACTGGAGTTATTCCGATCAACTTCATCGGGAGAACTTTATCGAGTCTTTTCAAGTTCTGTTTTGGATTGCATGAACCATATAAAGATGTTTTTCTTTTGTTCCCCGGTTAACGAAACACACAGGTAAAACAACCCTAATGGAGAACGTTTTTCTTTGCTTAAAGTTTTGAACTTCTATTCAAGTAGACAACATCAGACAACAAATATATGCGCCCACATGTCAAGTTGACAGTTAACCATACAGTTCATGCTGCCAGAAATATGAACATCAGACGTAATGGAACTTTCAGATTTATCATGATTACGATAATGATCTCAGAGATTGAACTCAAGTCCTTATTGCCCGTTACTCACTCTTCCATCGATGGAAGAACTTTATCACGGAAATTATATGATCTATGTTTTGCAGGTTTCAGATTGTGATATAATGAATTAAAAGGTGTTTTCGCAAAGGTTTTCTGTGTGGTAGACTACTGTCTGACGAAATAAAGAGCTTCTGACGAACGAGTGGGTTACAAACACTGAATAAATGAATACTACGAACTTGACATGAAGATAATATGGAGTCTTTGTGGTACAGTGGTTAAATAAAACTTCGCTAAGAAATCTCCTAAAGAGAACTAACACAGGGATTGATATTTCAAGTTACATAAAGCTTCGCTGGTGATTAACGATTATAATACGACGATAAAAGGTACATTGTATTTTTGATCAATGAAATTTATAAAAAAAAAACTGAAAATCTACGCAACTTATGTTTTCTCAAGGTCCTATAAAGATATTTCTCTTGCCATGAGGCTTTTCTTTTGATTATCAGGCCTAAGCCACCTTAAAGATTAATCCAGAGAAGAACAATTTACACCACCTAACAAAAAAGGACAAAAGAAAGAAAGATAAATACTGAAAGTGATAAATTCCCCAGAAACTGAAGTCAGTGAAAAAAGTGTCAACTGGAAAATGAGCCTTAGAAAATAAAAATATGGGTTTGCAATTATCCTTTGTTGTTTCCAAATGTGACCTGAAATGTTCATTTCATTCTCTACCAGCTCACAGACAGGTTTCGCAATCTTGCATCTAGTTAACGAAGAGGATTGGGGTCAGTAATAAACAAACAAGTAAAAAATGAGCAGTCGAGTTTTCTGTACAGCGTATAATGCTGTATGAAACTCTCAGCCACGGTCCATTAAACTCTCAGCCGCGGCCCATGAAACTTTCAGCCAAGGCCCGGTGGTGGCCTGTGTTGTTGGCACCTATAGCGGCGCCAGACGCACGATCATGGCTAACCTTTAAATAAAATAAAAACTGCAGAGGCTAGAGGGCTGCAATTTCATGTTTGATGATTGGAGGATGTATGATCAACATATCAATTTGCAGCCTTCTAGCCTCAGTAGTTTTTAAGATCTGAGGGCCGACAGAAAAAGTGCGGACGGACAGACAAAGCCGGCACAATGGTTGTCTTTTACAGAAAACTAAAAGCTGTGTGTAAGAAAGTATGGAGAGAGAGAAATGAGAGCCGTGTTGTCGATCTGAGATGGATTATAACGTGTGGGTAGGAGAGAAAGGGTGAGTTAATCGATAAAAAATATCTAGCAATTAGTCAGTCTCATGGATGCCTCAAAGTTGCCTTGACTATTAAACACTGGTCTTATTTGATGATACTGCGCACTCAGCAGACCGTTAAAACTGTTTTCAAACCATCAGCGAGTAAAGAGAAATGAGTAAAAAAGTAAAGTTCGTAAACAGGTCTGCTTCAAGCTTTGATCTTCCGCAGTTTGTAATTTTCCTTTCCCACTACTAACGAGAGAACTAATGACCCTGTCTTACTAAATCAGAAGACTGGCTCTATTCTGTCCTCTTTACAGCTCATTACATTGATTTTAGACCCAAGCTAATGCATAAAAGTCTGAGTGAGAACAATGCAATTGCGCACATAACTGTTTAGGAGTTTTACTGACGCTAACGTAGCGATAAAGTAATTACCATTGGGTGAAATGATTTCATTTCAGATCAGATGGAAAATCGACAGAATTGTCGAATAACGGCTGGTAAATCGACAACCTTGCCTACAGTTGAAACAGCCATTTAACAAAAGCTACAGGAGGATGAACGAGAAACAAACAGGGAGAGAGAGAGAGAGAGAGAGAGAGAGAGAGAGAGAGAGAGAGAGAGAGAGAAGTGCTTAAGCGTAAAAAGGATATTCCCGATATCAAGTCGGCAATGGCAAGTCAGCATTCTTTTAAAATCCCTCGATGCATATAAAAAAATATTCACACATCAATATTTGCCGGATTCGTCACTGAAGTAGCAAATGGCGATGTACAAATCTCTTTACTTTTAGTGTATTTCATTTTCTCTCATTTCTTGGCACTGCCAAAACTACCCACAAACGCTAAGTTCTTATCACGCTCGAGCCACTGTATTCACATTATTCTATCTTGCAAGCGCGAAATCATAAGTAACGCAGGATGCAGAAATTAAAAGCAAGCGACTTCTGTAAATAATTTCGTTAAATGATAATGCTATTTGTCCCCAAACTCAAGACAACTAAAGTCTTCTCGCCATGTAAATACTGAGGAACGGTCAAGGAGGAAAATTCTGTTTTGAGAATTCACACTTATAAAAAGTAATTTTGTTGGGAAACTGGTTGACAGAGAAGAGTCTGCTGGTAAAGGTATAGGAATATGTAGATTGGAGAACTTATATCTTGAAAATATTCGGGAAAACTGTTTGTTAATTAAGATAATCCTAATAAAACTACAATAGTGTTTTCATTTCGTCGATAGGATCGATACATATTCATGTGTTCGCAAAATTTGTGAAAAAAA
The DNA here is from genome assembly GCF_040412425.1 of Macrobrachium rosenbergii. NCBI lineage: Eukaryota > Metazoa > Arthropoda > Malacostraca > Decapoda > Palaemonidae > Macrobrachium > Macrobrachium rosenbergii. Next base: position 28,207,217 of record NC_089789.1, read on the forward strand.
GAAATACAGCACAAGTCGAACCGAATTTATTGATCTTGCACAGACCCAAAGGAAGTCATAAAAATTTTTAAAAAATAAAAAAAAAACGGCTTCTCAAAGCAGAAATGGCAAATGACTAATTTATAGAAATAATAATAAATAATAGGTGAGGGAACCTAAAGATAAAGACGCGAGTTTGCCGAGAGAGAGAGAGAGAGAGAGAGAGAGAGAGAGAGAGGAGAGAGGAAGGATGCACATCCATATTGATTGACAAGTATACATGATGTACACAGCATCGCACCATGTTCTTAGTTACCCACCTTTGAGAAACATTCATGAGAAATTTTACTGGTCAAACTGAATGTCCATGCGGCTTTTAATCTGAATTGAGCGTGTTCGGAAAACATAGAATGTTCTTAAAATGTAAGACAATATGCTTCACGTATTATCACAGGGAATTCATGTTAATTTAAGTGGAATTCTTGTTCAGCTAGATGCAGAAATGGTTTGGTGTATTTCAACCTCGTATTCTCTGTTTCTAGAAACCTTTTGTCCACGGATGTGATGGACTGATCCCTGTTGTTGTGTTATTTCCTTCATTCAAGGTCAAACCAGTTCAACGCGTACAGTATAACTGGGAGCCAATTCGATTTTGCATTGGCAGATTCTTCCTAAACTGCAGTCTCTTCAGAGGAACAGTGTTGACTGAAGCATTCTTAATCATTTTAACATATGTAATACAACCACCAAAGGTCATACAAATGCAAAAACTCTTTCGGGTACTTAAGTCATCATTTTGTCTATGTATCTGCCTATTAAATAGCTTTAAAGGGTCTTTGTAGCCACATGAAATAGCTTCAAGGGGTCTCTGAAGCCATATGAAATCATTTCATTTTATTTTCTCAGGGATGATTTTGCTGCGAATTTTGTTGATTACGTAGATGGACATATCCACTGACAACAGTATTCCTTTCGCTTTGGAAACGGAATCCAATTATAAAGGTAGGCAAATGAAGGTACGTAAATGGATGTAATTCTCTGTGGGCTGATATCTCGTTTTTCTTCAGTGGTATTTACCAAGATTTCGTCTTGATAACTGCTTCCCCAGTTCATTATGCATGAGGGTTAGAGTGGTTCCTCTTTCATTGTATAATTACAGAGTCAGTTCAGTTTTTTGGTGTGTTTCGCTTGAGATAATATCAATGGATGTTGAAGTTTTATGACCCGTCTTCTGTAAATCTAGTCGCAGCTTATTATGAATTACAACATTATCTAATATATCTTGTCTTGGCGAAGATAATTACGTCCCACTTAATTATGGGAATTCTTGACATTCATTCTTTTGTATTCGGTTAATAAACAATTGTGCCATTTACTCTTAATAAATTCTTGATTTCAAAATGGCAAATAATATCTTCTTACTCAAAATACCTGTAAAATGAACGATATCTCGTTTTAAGACATCGTGGGAAATATGAGATCGGAGCGTAAAATAAAGTCCCTCTTCTCCCATTAATTTTGAGTATTTTATTATTCGCCCGAATCTACGAGATTTGGAAAATCGTTTCTCTGTCACTGGTTCCAGATAGATTTTCAGGATTAGTGTTCATATATTGCACGGATTCTGGCTGGAATCCAGACGTTATCTTAATATTACATCGAAGGATTAAAGTGCCCGGAATTCGCCTCTCCCTCGCATGGAACGGTGTTGGAATGCTTGAGATGAAGAAAAACGGAAGAATACAGAGAGAGAGAGAGAGAGAGAGAGAGAGAGAGAGAGAGAGAGAGAGAGAGAGAGAGAGAGAGAGAGAGAGAGAATTATTTTGGGGATAATATATTTCACCTTATTATGGTCTACACATTTCGTTAATTGGATTTGCCGATTATGATAATACGGGCTTGATGGTGCGCGCTACGATGCTCTGGAACCCGGCGCTGCCCGTTATGTCTCCCACCCTCCCGATCCCCTACCTACCCCGCCCCCACCCAGGGCGGGCAAACAGATCTGCAGGAGGAGAGGGTAGATGTGTCATGTCTCCCCTACCCTCCCGATCCCCTACCTACCACGCCCCACCCGGGCGGACAAACAGGTTTTCAGGAGGAGGGTGGATGTGCCATGTCTCCCCTACCCTCCCGATTTCCTACTTACCCCGCCCCATCCGGACGGACAAACAGGTTTGCAGGAGGAGGGTGGATGTGTCATGGCTCTCCTATCCTCCCGATCCCCTACCTACCCCGGGAGGACAAACAAGAAAGATCCACTCGGATTTTATCATTATAGAAGATAACCTTCTGAGTGACCAAGCTTTCACCCACCTTCCCTCTACGTTTCGTAATCCTACTTAAGATGTTTCATTTCGCAAATGTCAGGTCTAGCATCAATGAAAGGACGACACGTCATGATCATTCACACATGAATATGAAAACAAAAAATCTCGGTGACAGACGTGTAGAGAGAGGGACAGGTAGATCGTGTAAAGTCTTGCTAATCTTATTTTAATTTTTCCTCGGAAGCCTGTTAGAGGTTGAGTAGTAAATGGTGTGAAGGGGTGAATATAAAATGCAAATTTGTTATACAGTAATATAATAAGAAGTAAAGCCTAAACTTAAGCTGTTTGTCCTTTTAAATTAGATAATGTATGATTGAGGTCTTTGGTCATAAAACATCTGTATTTTCAAATGTGAATATCTGACCTAAATCCTAATGAAGAAAGGGGCAGCAGAAAAGGGATTCGTGTGCATGACGTATATTGCAAAAAAAAAAACGCGTTTAAAAGAGAACGTTATGCCAGCACTGTTTTACATCATACTACATTTAATACAATCATCAATCATTATTAAAAAAATACTGGCCACAAGAAAGCAACTGAATGCCTACAGGATACCAAATATGAAATGCAAAGGATTCCCTTCTATTCATTATTCCTCTGTTTGTCAGACCCGTTCTCATGTCACAAAAGAGGCACCAAAAAGGTGGGACAAAAGAAGTGTCCTCCTCCTCCTCCTCCTCCTCCTCCACCTCCTCCTCCTCCTCCTCCTCCTCCTCCTACCCACCTCCTCCTCCTCCTCCTCCTCCTCCTCCTCCTCCTCCTCACTAGCAACCCCCCCAAAAAAGCCCCCTTTCACCGTCGCTTTCATAATTCAATTCCGAAACTGAGAGAGCCGAGCAAGGAGCTCATAATACGCTTTGAAATACGGCGGTGCGGTATTGACTTTGTTAAGCCTTTCGTGTCATAATAGACATAATTTCAATGCGTCCACTTTTTTCTTAACATGCATAAGAAAAAAATACACAACGTCCCTCTTACTGCGTTTTCAATAAAGAACTCCCTCTGGAAAGAAGACTAACAAGGTTTCGTTTCATTTTTAGGGTTGGGAGATAGAAGAAGGACTGGCTATTCCCATTCTACCACAGTTATGGTAAGACAGAGAGAGAGAGAGAGAGAGAGAGAGAGAGAGAGAGAGAGAGAGAGAGAGAGAGAGAGAGAGACTCTAATTAGAACAAGATCTGGTCAAAACCTGGACGAATGACCGACAGGGAAAGCCAAATTCTGCCGGCTCATGATTCCCCTTGACCACAAATGTGAACAGCAGCAGGAAATGGAGATAGCAACCACACCCCAAAACCCTACACACACACACACACACACACACACACACACACACACACACACACACATATATATATATATATATATATATATATATATATATATATATATATATATATAATATATATATATATATATATATATATGCACACACACACACTATTTCTTAGTGGGTGCACAACAGGTCGACAGTCCTGCAGTCCTTTTACTCTGTGTTTGGCAGTTTTAGTTTACATAGATTACATATGTTTGCGCGATCTATGTTTGTATTTTCATGATGCATACACACACACACACACACACACTCACATTTACACACACACACACACATACATATATATATATATATATATATATATATATATATATATATATATATATATATATATATATATATATATATATATATATAATTATATATTTATGTGTGTATGTGTGTGGGTTTATGTATATATATATATATATATATATATATATATATATATATATATATATATATATATATATATATACATTTATAATATACCTGTACTTTTCATTTACGTGTCGCGCAGAGGTGTAAACTATTAGGTTAGGTAGTACTGGTTTTCTAACAACAAAGTTATTATCAAGATTATTAACAGCTTCTTGTAGAAATATGATGTTCGCCACGAAAACTATACGATGCAAACTAAGCCTCAACTGGAATGCTATCTGTCCATAAAAAAGGTCTCAGTCGTCCAGTTTTCAAATAGAAATAAAATTTTCCTTTAGATGCATCAGACTTCTTAAAGATGAATATCATCTTTACTACTCTTACTTCTTTGAAAATACCATTTTACTGCAAGCACTATGGAAATAATTACACTCACCAGTCAATATACCCAATCGAAACTCTGCCCCTTTGACACCTTTCTTCAGTTCCTGCAACTTTCGCATGGCTCCCACAACTTTTTTTTTATTATCAGAACTTAGACAAAACCTCTTCCCTCTTCTAGCTTCCATAACATGTAATCTCCGGTATCTGATCCATCTACCACCTTCATTCATTCATCATCTACCTAATACCAGCTAACATACCTCGCTGCCCAAATTTGTAAATTAAGCAGTCTGGACACCAACATTATGCAAAATGATTCCAAACTTCAAGCATGCTGAACGAGATATTAATCTCGATACGAAAGCAGATTACAAGGGGGTACAAGCGACGTCTGGTATGTAAAGAGAAATGAAATAGTATGCAAGAAAATGAATGAGAATCTGGCGCATCATTCCAGCCATACGTGAAATGAGATGCAGGGCATCTGACGGGAAATGGAATGCATTCAAAGTTGACTCGGCTCTTAATGAGATTCCTCTGCCTTGTTTAATCAATGAGAACCTTTGAATTGCGGAATAAAATGGTTCACGTACGAGTCTCAGAGAAAGAGAGAGAGAGAAAGAAAAGTTAAGGACGTGATCTGGCGAATGGAAGGTAGGATAAGGGACGAGGAAAATAATTTACATGAAGAACGTGAGTTAGAGTTGTTTCATTTTTTTTTAAGCGAGGGAAAGGTAAATGGAGAGGTGAGGGGCTGAGGGTAGAGGTAAATTTCCTAGATTAGGAAATGCCAAAACAATTTCGGCATTTCTTTCCTCGATCAGTTTTTTTTTATTTTGAATATTCTCCTTATTGCCAAGAATTTATAGGTAAAATTATTTAAATATTATTGCTGAGCGCAAATTACGAAGTATTTAACCTGAAATGATTCTCTATTCTGCTACTCTCTCGCAGAATCAAATTTTCAGTCCATTTAGAAGAATTTACTTGCCTCTGTAATGAATGACCGGTCAGACACATACATACATACATGTCATATTATATGACATGTATGTATGTATGTCCATGATTTCTTGTATTTTTCTTTCCATTTTTTTCGACAAAGAGGCGTTTCCTTTAGTGAGGGTGTGTCAAAATAAATAGCCAGCAAAATCATTTGGTACGTTGATTTTTTAACTTGTTAATACGTCACACAATTAATATGTAAACAAAGACGCAACTGCCTTAGCTATCTTTTCAGTCTATTGTCTTTCCTCGTCGTGTATTTCATTTCCCGTTTAAGCACTACATTTTCTCTTAGTTTCATAGTTATTAATGTATTATTACACAAATATTTATCCCCCTTCTTCAAGCAAAGTGTATTTAATTCATTTGGTTATCTTGTATTTAACTTCCTAAGCTGCGAGATATGCTTACATTATCTAAACAGGTTTGAAAGCATTATATGAAGCTTTCTTGGACATAAAAAGGAATGCAGATTTATTTGTCATCCCACTCAGTCTCTCATTCTCTCCTACGATTCCTCGTGAGAAACTCTTTTGAGCGTTAAACAGTACTTCATTGCAATGTTCTTGGAAAGATTTTGCAAAGTGCGCTCAGCATTGATCTATAACCTTTGCCGAGACAACCTCTTTTATATATATTTCAACACGTTTCTCTTTTTTACCCTTTCTGCTATGCTAATGGAAGGGTTTTGCCCGGAATGTTATCAAAATATGTCTTTTTTTATACGGTATATTTGGCACTTTTAAATCTTCCTTAACACTAAATCTCTAACATTTCTGGAAGGTGTTTTGAGTGTGATTTGCGACAGGTTTGCATTGAAATAGAAGTCTATTATTAGCAAGCAAATAATGCATAGAAGTTTCTTCGGCGCAATCGAGTTTTCTGTATAGCGTATAATGTATGAAACTCTCAGCCACGGCCCATGAAACTCTGAGACGCGGCCTATGAAGCTTTCACCCATAGCCCGGTGGTGGCCTGCGTTGTTGGCACCTTTAGCGGTGCCAGACGCACGATCATGGCTAACTTTAACCTTAGATAAAAAAAAAAAACTACTAAGGCTAGAGGGCTGCAATTTGGTATGTTTGATGATTGGAGGGTGGATGATCAACATAATAATTTGGAGCCCTCTAGCCTCAGTAGTTTTTAAGATCGGGGGGCGGACAGAAAAAGTGCGGACGGACAGACAAATAGCCATCTCAGTAGTTTTCTTTTATAGAAACTGAAAATCCAAGTTCATGATTACCCTTTCACGCACAGGGGCAAAATTTTCGATATGTCTTGATTCCTCGCGACGGCTGGTTCGGGCGCTCGTATGTCTGTGGTGGGTACGTGAGGATGTAATTAACTCGAAGACGTTGTCAGGGAAAGACTGTCGTGAAATAAGTTGCTTGTTTGTGAGGCTCGGTGGGAGGGAAAAGTTGCAAAATTTCTCTCTCTCTCTCTCTCTCTCTCTCTCTCTCTCTCTCTCTCTCTCTGATTAGCAGATCAAAATATGTTCCTTTTAATCAACCAAGAGAACGACTTTCTTTGTGCGTGTTTACATCGAACGCCGGTTTACCTAAAGAGAGGAGGACAATTCGGGCTGAACATGTTATGCATTTTGATATTAAATAAATGCCTCAAGGTTCCCGCATATGGTACCTTCCATGAATAACCTAACCCCTCACTCTCTCGTAAGAAGAGAAACCTTCCAAGCTTGCAAGTAGTTTTTTCTTTTATTATTATTATTATTATTATTATTATTATTATTATTATTATTATTATTATTATTATTATTATTATTATTATTATTAAGATAGTTTTACCAGACCACTGAGCTGATTGTCAGCTCTCACAGGCTTTTTTTTTTGTTTTTGTTTGCACGAAATCTGACTCACCTGAACAAAATTATTGCAGAGTTTATTCTCATTATCTTGTCTATAATTTATGCTGCTATCTGAAGTTTTCCAATTCTGCTCGAATTTATCTGGTGTAATTACGTAATTTACTTCAATTACTTTTTTCTAGATTTCACGTAACATTTAATTTTCGTATCACTTCATGTATTATTGATTGATATACATTTATACACAGCTAGTGGTGTAATAACATTGGAGGTATGCTTCAAAAAGAAGTATATAAATACACAAATAAGCAAATTAATATAAAAGAGAGTATATTTTAAAGTAATGAAACACCTGAACATAAGCATTTTAGACATGGTTGAAATTAACACAATCATGAAGTAACCAATATGATGAGTTATTCAAAGGTTCAACAAGATTGCGAAAAAAACAACGATTACATCATGTGGAAGTATCAGTAACTAGGTAAATGAAAGAATGAATAAATATGAAGGGAATGGAAAGCAAACAACAAACACACACACATACACACACAAACACACACACATGCACACACACAAAATCAAAATAATCAAAACTAAAAAGGAAAATGTAAAATTAGGCGCAGTTATTCCAAGGAAATCTCGAGGATACTCTATATTACACAGAGAATTTCGTGACTGGAAACGAATTCTTTTATTGTTGTGCGTTATTGTCTGCGTACGTGTTCGTGCGATTTTTGTGCGGAGGGAGGAATTGTCAAAGAATATTTCGTATTTCCTTTCAGTTTTGTATTTCAACGAAAGGCATCAGTTTTGTTTTACTCCTTCCGCCGTTCAGTCCTTGAGACTTAAAGTGACGGAAATCGCAGGAAAATTTCAATATGCGATATTTACCATGTAGATCATTTCATGACACATCTCGTCCGGTAGTTTGAAAGTGAACTTCGTGAAAACTTGGACGTTTTCCTTTTTCCGTAATTTTTCCGTTTCGAAATAATATTGCCTGTCATTACTCCTCCTACCATTAAAAAAATTATATTTGGAGTTTTGAGTAATGAAGAAAATTGTATTCATCCCCTCAGTGACAGTGTTTGTGGGGAGACCCATTTCCCCTGTTAATTAACGTCTCCTCATTGAAATTCCAAAAAGAGAGGACGTTGTTTCCTTAATTTTTTTTTTATCGGCTAATGGGGAAAAAATCATTTTACAAAAAAATCTTTTCGTGATTGTGATAAGTGGACACAATGAATATCTCATATAAGAACTTTTCTGCACATTTTCGTTTCGTTTGATTGCTAAAATGGTCGATCCTGGACTAAGGCAGGGTTTAATGAATTTGATTATTTCCTTTCAGGTTACTTCTTAATGTCCTGGAGGACTCTTTTCAGCACATTTATCAGGAGAAGTAAGTAATGTTCAGATTTTGCTGTTCGATAAATCTGCCTTTCTCTCTGCCATGAAACTCTTCTTCTTCTCTTGCCATCACAGGCGTTTGTAGACTACATGCTTTTAGAAACCAGTTTATAGGTTCCGTTTCTGTTACATTCCACCTCTCTTGTTCTTGTATCTTTTTTTTTTTGTGAGACGTCGTATTAATGTTCACAAAATAATGACGCTGACATTATACTTCCGTCTTTCTGATTATCCCCATCTCCTACATCCTCTAAAGGAGATTACTATCCCATGCAATTGAAAATATAACTCGTTAGTAAAATTATATCCGGGTCCTTGAAGTGAAACACGACATTAAACATTGCATTAAAAATCGTTGTCATTTAATCGTCACCTGCATCACGTTAAAACAAGGAGCAATCAACGTCACCCCCAAGGCATTGCTGTATGCACTAAAAACAACAAGTAAAAAATAGGCCGAAGTTTTTTCGACGGAATCGAGTTTTCTGTACAGCTTATGATGCAGTATGAAATTCTCTGCCGCGGCCAGTGAAACTTTCAACCACAGTCCGGTGGTGGCCTATGTTGTTGGCACCTATAGCGGTGCCAGACGCACGATCATAGCTAACGTTAACAAATTAAATAAAAACTACTGAGGCTAGATGGCTGCAATTTGGTATGTTTGATGGAGGGTGGATGATTAACTTAGCAATTTGCAGCCCTCTAGCCTCAGTAGTTTTTAAGATCTGACGGCGGACGGACAAAAAGAAAGCCATCTCAAAAGTTTTCTTTTACAGAAAACTAACAAGTCAAAATAGCACGACTGCTGGGGCGTTGTCAAAATTAACTTCTTAAAATAAACACTGGTGTTAATATCAAAATAAACCTAAGTGAAAAATGAGATGTATTTAATTTTAGTTTTACTCCATTTGAACGTAAATAAAGGTCCATTTATTTCAGTCTTCAATCGAAATGATTACAGTTTTAGCAGGAGACGCAGTCAAGTTTTATAGACGTCATTCATTCTCATCACTGAATCCTGGTGAGAATTGATTACATGAGGAAGCGTTAAATATTTCCTTGGAGCCCGATATTTCTGGAAATAAGGAACGGGAAACTGGACTAGGAAGAGTTCAGAGAAAGAAAGGGGAGATTTTATTACTGATCATTTTGTACAAAGGAAAGAAAATTACTAAGAAGATGTAGCTAAAATTCCCTGGTTATGGTTTTTCTTTTATGGATTTTATGGTTTTTACCTTTAAGTTTAAAGAGGTTATTGAGTCTTTTATCACTAAATTACCCAGATCTTTATCTCTTTCATTCAAACATTTCTACTTGAAAGGGTTCCTGTTTTAAAAAAGTCGAGTTTAAAGTTAAAAGTTTTCACAGACAAAAGTTTTTTATTTGCTCGTTGACCTTTGATAAAACTAATGTAAAATCTTTATCACTGTTTTCATATGCTAATTTTTTACTAATAATTCCTTACAATAGTATTTTTCTTTTTGTGGCGAGACAGCTTGACCTTTGCACTTTGTAAATTCCCTTCGGTCTATTTTAGGTCGCCACAGGGATGTCCTCTTGTTTTAAATCCAAAAAGAACACCTCTAACGTAATTTCCAACATACTATAAGAATTTATTCCCAATTTTAAAGCGTAAGAAACCTTTAATAAAGAGAGAGAGAGAGAGAGAGAGAGAGAGAGAGAGAGAGAGAGAGAGCAAACTTAATTTACATTGTTGGTATCTCCCGTCGCTAAAACATTGTTTCGTATAAAAAAAAAAACCATTTTGTAATTGAGGTTTCTGTCTGATATATTTGTTTTCCTGGAACATTAGCCGACACGGGTTATTTATCGTAAGGTCGACTAGAACATCACTGGATTATGGTGAGCTTATTACATAATAATGTGATTGCAAAATTTGAGATTCTCTCTCTCTCTCTCTCTCTGCCTGTGTGTGTTTGTGTGTGTGTGTGTGTGCGTGTGTGGGTGGGTATTAAACCCTTCTACAATTCTTCACAACTCTCTGATTCGTATGAATGATGTGGACAGAGAAGGTACGATGTTTAAAGGATCATTGTTATCAAATATAATCTGGAAATTTAAATTACACATTTATCAGTAGCTGGTAAGAACAGGTTCATATGACTTGGGTATAGTTTAGAGAAGTATCATTTTTAATATCTCCACTTTTAAAGATACCCTGAAAGAAATCATTCTCTTTATTTTCATTTTAGACATTTTCTGCTATTTAAGGACCTTGAGGGAGGCGATCATATGATTCTGACTATTTTACAAGGTTTGTCGATAACAACGATAGTTTAATCTAAATCTCTCATCAGGTTTATATTCATTTTACAAATTACACAGAATATACAGAAAGGAAGAGGTACTGATGCCTTCAGATAAAAGTTTTTGATTGGAAATCTTTTCATTAAATTAATTTTGAATAATTATTTGTTCTATACTGTTCTGCATGAGGGTACATTTCACACAACTACTGAATTCATTTTTAATATGTATCCGTTGGCTACTCGGTCGCAGATAGCGACTACGATAAAAAAAAGTTTAATATTATGTGAAAGAATTAACGGACATATGTATTATGTATTCTGCTGAGTACTCATGATAACTGTGAGTCACGCGAGATATAGAGCGTTGAACTGTGAAACAAGGGAAACAGAGGCACGATAAAGTTTAAAGGAATATGCGTCAGTGATTCTTTAACTCCGATGAATGTAACCCGGGTCTCGTTAGTGAGGTAAGTGTCAAAACCATTTACACACACGCACGCAAACATACATACAAACATACACAGACACACATACACACACAAACGCACATACTTATCCCATTTTTATCTCACACTTACTCTCCAACGACTCAAAATGATCTTGGAAGGTAAATATCAATGTTTAGGATATTTATTATTCCGTGTCAAAACCACATACACACGCGCACACAAACATACATACAAACATAAACAAACATACACACACACACGCACAAACTTATGCCAGTTTTACATCACACTTACTCTACTGCGCTTCAAAATTATCTTAGAAAGTAAATATCCAATGTTGAGGATATTTACTGCAACTCCGTGTTGCTGCAATTCCACATTTCAGCGAAGCGCTCTTGAATCCACACGAGAGTCGGCTAGCTGTCTGGGGAAAACCCTGACCATTTTACGCTTTCAATTTGGGAATACTCAGCCACCGGAAGCGTTAATTTTGAGGTTCCAAATCTGTTTCATTTCAGAACCAAATTCAGGCAGAAGGTCATGCAATCCCCCGGGACACGAGAGTGAATTAGACCAGGCAATTTCATTCCAGTACGTCATCTTTCTTTTTCTCCATTAGAAGGGATTTAAAGATTTTTCTCGGGATGGATTCAAAAGAGTGTGATTTACTAAAAAAAAAAAAATAATTAGTCTTATTAGGAATAAACACGCTTTCTATTACAGGTTCAACATGTTTTTTTATTCACTTCTGCTCAACAGATTTTAATTAAATTTGAATTATTATACGCCAATACATTCTCGTCCGAAATCCTCAGTTTTTGGTATCAAATTATCGATAAATTTATTATTGTTGGTTCATGACTTTCAGCTTGATTTCCCAAATCTTAAAGGACCGTTATAGTTTTGAACAAAAATTTATATGTTCAGATTGAACATTATATCTATATATATATATATATATATATATATATATATATATATATATATATATATATATATATATATATATATATATGTGTGTGTGTGTGTGTGTGTAAATAAAGGCATAGAGCAGGGTCCATAAAACACATCAAAGGCCATAATTTATTCATATGAGACGTTTGCACATATATTATGTGCATCTTCAATCTGCAAATATAACAAATTTCGTTAAAATTTACAAATAACTATCTTAAAAGATAAAGTCAAAAGGAAAAAAAAATATTTACAAAAATTAAAATTAATAAAACTTGAAAAATACAAAGTAAAAAGAAACCAGTGTTGAACAAACCATTCAAAGGAGAAGGAGAAGAACGAATGACCAAGACCTGACCCCATCCTACGACTTCAGGTCTTGGTCATTCGTTCTTCTTCTTCTCCTTTGAATGGTTTGTTCAGCACTGGTTTCTTTTTACTGTATAGTTTTCAGGTTTTATTAATTTTAATTTTTGTAAATAATTTTTTTTCCTTTTAACTTTATCTTTTAAAATAGTTTTTTGTAAATTTTAACGAAATTTGTTATAATAGCAGATTGAAGATGCACGTAGTACATGTGCGAAACGTCTCATATGAATAAATTATGGCCTTTTTTGATGTGTTTTATGGACCCTGCTGTATGCCTTCATATATCTCCGCCTGGAATCCTATGCATATATATAAGTATATATATACATGTATATATATATATATATATATATATATATATATATATATATATATTTTATATATATATATTATATATATATTATATATATATATATATATATATATATATATATAGAGAGAGAGAGAGAGAGAGAGAGAGAGAGAGAGAGAGAGAGAGAGAGATATATATATACATATATATATATATATATATATATATAATATATATATATATATATATATATATTATACATATATGAATATATGTATGTGTGTATGTTGTTTGTATGTATTTTGTTTGTTTGAGCATGTGAGCATGTGTGTAAAGTGAAAGAAAGAGAGAGCAAAGATACCTTCCCAGAATTTCCCTTCATCTCTTACTCATTCATAAACTATGAAATTACTCAAAGAACGTTTTCTTATGGCGGAAACTTAACCCATCCCTCCATCATAACTATGACCCAGGCTGCCTGGGGGCTTAATGTAGCGCATCTTATGCAACCAGACAATGTTTGTTTATTTGAGGCACAAACACCAAAGGCCTCTGTCAACAACGCTGGGAGTCAATAGGGGTCGAATTGCGATGAATAATAATAACAAGAATGATATGAATATAAAGGGGAAGAAGTTTGAAGATGAAGAAGAAAAAGAGGAAGAGGGAAAATACAGGAATAGGAATAGGAATATAGAATTTAGGTTAAAGACCAAGCGCTGGGACCTATGAGGTCATTCAGCGCTGAAACGGAAATTGACAGTATGAAGGTTTGACAGGTGTAACAGGATGAAAGCCTCGCAGTTGCACTATGAAGAAAGAGAATGTGAATGGAGGTACAGTAAAAGGAATGAAAGAGGTTGAAGCTAGGGACCGAAGAGACGCTGCATTGAACCTTAAGTAATGCCCACAGTGCACCACGTGAGGTGCACTGACGGCACTACCACCCAACGTGGGAAGGAAAATATACAAGTAATTTGATTCGGCTTCCCCTTTCATAACAAAAACCTATTTCAATTAGAAGTCAAATAACAGAGGGAAAGGAACACCTGGACAGGCCCATTCAGGAATCATTTTGGTTCCCTGCAGTTAAGGCATAATGGTTAACGACATTCTCCACTAACGAACTACTCTGTGTGTGTGTGTGTGTGTGTGTGTGTGTGTGTGTGTGTGTGTGTGTGTGTGTGTGTGTGTAGCGTTTCCTTATTGAGGAGAAAAAACGATGAAATAAAACTGACAGTGATTAGAGCTTGATGAAATTCCAATTCCCTTTTGTACTTTTTCTGTCTAATCTTCGAAAAATATGATGAAGACAGGCCTGAAAAGATACATAATGAACATCAATAAGGCGAATTCGTAGAATGTTTCCTTAGCGACGTTTTCTTCACAAGGCTCCGATCAAGCAATAGTTGATAACAGGAAAGAGCACCACTTGTTCGGGGACTATAATGGTCTCTCAGAATTTTATTTACTTAGTTTGGTGGACAAACAAACTTTTCCGATGACATTCGATTATCAAATTATTCTGTGTAAATTAGGTGGCTGTGGACTCAATTAAAATTATATTCAACTCAGACAGGTACGCACAGATACACACACACACACACACATATATATATATATATATATATATATATATATATATATATATATATATATATATATATATATATATATATATATATGTATGTATATATATATATATATATATATATATATATATATATATATATATATATATATATATATATATATATATATTATGACTTTTTTATCACATCACTGTGATTCATATATAATCAGTAAGTTACAAACGTCCTCTTTTTAATATCCAATTCACGGGACGACGAACTTATTATCAACTAAAAAATTCCCTTCGGTAACACATATGAAAATATATTATTTCCGAGGTAGAGCGAATTGATATTAAAGGATGTTTGTAGCTTACTGATTATATATATATATATATATATATATATATATATATATATATATATATATATATATATATATATATATATATATATATATATATATATATATATATATATATAATATATATATATTTATATATATATATATATATATATATATATATATATATATATATATATATATATATATATATATATATATATGACTGAATCACGAAAATGTGGAGCATGATGATAATATAAATAAAGATAAAATCCACAAGCGAGGGAAA
The DNA here is from genome assembly GCF_040412425.1 of Macrobrachium rosenbergii. Taxonomy (NCBI): domain Eukaryota; kingdom Metazoa; phylum Arthropoda; class Malacostraca; order Decapoda; family Palaemonidae; genus Macrobrachium; species Macrobrachium rosenbergii. Next base: position 28,222,389 of record NC_089789.1, read on the forward strand.
CACGAGGCTGGGTGAGGCCTTCGACAGTCTGCTAAGTAAAGGACGACAGACAGTCGAAAGGCCTTGCAGCACTCCAGTGCTTCCTTCCCTTTCCTTCGTGGATTTCATTCTTATACATATATATATATATATATATATATATATATATATATATATATATATATATATATATATATATATATATACATATATATATATATATATATATATATATATATATACTGTATATATATATACATATATATATATATAGATCATGTATTATGTATAGATCATTTTTCCTTATTAGTAAATGAAACTGATATTTCTCGTCAAAGTTGTGTGGAGTCTCGGCTCTTGTTAATCTTTCTTATCCGGCTGTTATAAGCCTTCCTTTTCAATCTTGCTTGCTCACGTGAAACGCTTTCAGCCTGTCTATGAAATTTTTACCGACATGTCTTCGCTTTAGTAAAAGTTTTAATGATATGTGAACTTTTGACAAAAATTTATACTTTAATATCTTGAGTGAATATTGTCTTCATAAACAGCTAATTAATTTGTAAACGGTTTAAAACTCAAACATCTCACTTTTGTATCCAAATAAGAACGTGTATTTATTATTGTATTTTTCATTTGTTGTATAAATAAAGAATTGTCGGTGGATAAGGTAATCAGTAATAGGAATTCGTGGGAAATGATCCCAACTAACATCACCAAATAACGTGTCATTTTTTCTAAATAATGCCAAATTCAATCTCTCTCTCTCTCTCTCTCTCTCTCTCTCTCTCTAAGGACATTTTTGAGAACCCCTTAGGGAAGATGTGGTGAATATATTGTTCCTTTGAAATGTATGTTGCACCACATGAAAAGATGACATTACACATCCAAACAACATTGATGTTATAAGTCGTCGAGTATAAGAGTGGGAAAAATTCCCTTATATCCTTTCAAAAAATACCTCTTCGTATTTATAGTCAAGGACAAGTGATTATTTGCAATCCATTACCAAGGTCTGGTGGGACTCTTCTTGTCTTGTTGATACTCTCTCTCTCTCTCTCTCTCTCTCTCTCTCTCTCTCTCTCCAGAGATATATTTCAGGAAGGCTAAGTGTGATGAGAGGACGTATGCAAATCCTTTACCAGTTTTCATCCTGTGTTTACTGATATCTCAATAATTACCCTACAAGGTAAGTTGTTCTCTAGAATAGTATTGAACGATTTTTATTACTTTATTTGGCGACTAAATAGAATGCTGTGAAAATTGACTTATATGCACTCTCTCTCTCTTTTGCAATTTCTCCAATAAAATTCATACTACGACAAAAAGAACAAGTAAAATATTGCTCCCAAGCTTCCTCGGCGCAATCGAGTCTTCTGTACAGCGTATAATCAAGGCCACCGAAAATAGATATATTTTTCTGTGATCTCTGTGCAATACTGTATGAGCCGCTGCCCATGAAACTTTAACCACGGCCCGGTGGTGGCCTATCCTACATCGTTGCCAAAAGCACGATTATGGCTAACTTTAACCTTAAATCAAATAAAAACTACTGAGGTTAGAGGGCTGTAATTTGATATGTTTGATGACTGGAGGGTGGATGATCGACATACCAATCTGCAGCCCTCTAGCCTCAGTACTTTCTAAGATCTGAGGGCGGACAAAATAAAGTGCAGGCGGACAAACAAAACCGACACAATAGTTTTCTTCTACAGAAAACTAAAAAAAGCAAACATTGTTTGTGAGAAGCACTGCAGGCATTATTCACCTGAACTATACGAAAGAATAATAACTCGTGTCACAAGATTAGAAAAGAGATTAAATGCCAGAACGCTGAATCTTTCTTGAGAAAATGAAAGGAAACTGAAAGACGAGGAAGCACTGACTCTCGCCAGTTACCGTCTTGTTAGGCTTATTTCTTTTGTTCTGGAATGAAGTGTTAATTGCTGCCCAAAAACAAAAGAGTCTTCATTAGACTCAACACCACCACCCCCCCCCACACCCCGCCGAATTCAGACGATCTTTCTGTTCTTTTGTTGCACGAATTTCGAGAATGGATGTATCGTCATTAGTATTGTCTTTTACCTGTTCATTCATTCAGTGTAGGAAATTTCATATCATCTAAGCTGCCAGTTTGACTTGCCAACTAGTGCTGTACAGGCCCGCAGAATGAGATCCGACTTATTTTGAATCAATACGTTGTCAAGTAGTGAATATGAATTGTGGACTCTCTTAAAAATATATATATATATATATATATATATATATATATATATATAATATATATAATATATATAATATATATATATATATATATATATATATATATATATATATATATATATATATATATATATTATATATATATGTTCGTGTGTGTGTGTGTGTGTATGCTAGGTTTTATACTTGATAATGAATGTATGAGAAAGGCTTCAGAGAACAGAGGAAGATTGAGACTGGGTTGCTGTTAAAGAGGCTATTGTAGTAGATGAAACACTTATTGATCTTTGTAGTACCTCTGCTAATATCATCATCTTTAGATTCAGCACATTGAAAGTGAATGTAGTGAGTGCTGCCATCTTATATTCACATGAGCTCATCATTTTTAGAGTAAAATATGTTGTCCTATGCTCAAGAGCAAACATATCTATTTTTGATCTTCTTTCCTCTCTTAGATCATTAAATATCTATTGTGATTTTCTTGCTTATCGTCTGCGTGGGACCGCAAAGAAACATTTGCCGTTGTTCTGAACATATGTGTATGTGTATGTATATATATAAAATATATATATATATAATATATATATATATATATATATATATATATGTATATATTGTATATTATATATATATATATATATAGTATATATATATATATATATATATTATTATATTATATATACATATATATATATATATATATATATATATATATATATATAATATATGTATATGTATGTATGTATGCATGTATGTATATATATATATATATATATAAGGTAAGAGAATTACTAGAGACAGAGAAGGGCTAAATGTTTCACATCAACAACAATATAAAGGCTTAAGATAATAAACTGGAAGTGAGCTTACAAAGAGAAATGCCTCATAAGCAAGGGAGCGTTTTGCGAGAGTCTGTCTAAAGCTTTCCATGTGTTCAGAACAACGGCAAATGTTTCTTTGCGGTCACAGGCAGACGGTGAGCAAACATGATTAAAACCTGGAAAGAAGATCACCAACAGATATTGCTCTGCGGAAGACATATTAATGGTCTAAGAGAAGAAAGGTGGATTCGTTGTGCATAAGAAAGGGTGAACCAATATGTTTCCAAAAGGAGAGAATTTCATGAACATAGAACAACATATTTTACTCTAAAAATGATGAGCTCATGTGAATATAAGATGGCAGCACTCACTACATTCATTTTCGAGGTGCTGAATTAAGATGAAGACATTAGCAGAGGTACTACAAAGATCAATAACTGTTTCATCTGCTACAAAAACCTAAATATCAGCACTCCAGTCTCACTCTTCCTCTGTTCAAGTAGAAAACCTAGTACACATACACACACGCACACACACACACACACACACACAAACAAAGCACACATGCTTTTCTCGAGAAAATATTCAATTTCAGACAGATATATATTATATATATATTAATTACTATAAATAAAAATATATATAAATATATATAATAAGACATATATATAAATATTGATATATATTATATATAATATATATACACATATAAATATATAAATTTCGATTATTTTAAATCTTTAGATAACAGAACCAGCCTCCTATAAATAGAAATCAATCAAGCTTCCTCTCTCAATCAGCGTTTTGGGAATCATATCTCATACGAAAATTCGAAATGTGTCTCCATATTTCTGAGAAAAGGCCTTATTTGATATTGAGGTCAATGTCATCCTTGGCTTTTGGGAATATGACTTGTTCGGTTGCCGGATCCTGGGTTCCCTAGATTTTGTTTATTTGGAGAAGTCATATCTGTCAAAAGGTAATATCAACCACCGCTACCTGTTTCAAATAGAATTTCATTACCCAATTATGGTATCGGATGTGAAATTTCGTCCTTAGTATCTCATTTATCTTTTCATCTTTTTTGTGAATGTTTATTAATCTCTTGATCAGCATATCAAATTAACTAAATTTACCCCTCTCTCTCTCTCTAGCGAATGACACTTAAGGGTATACCGTAAAATAATTCTTTACTTTAAATTTCAAGAATATAAAATAAAGCTTACATGCTTTTCTCGAGAAAATATTCAATTTCAGACGAGGTAATTTAGCAATATTAATTACTATAAAAGAAAAAATTGGTATGTAGGACATATTAAGACAGTTGTAAATTTGAGTTTTGTTATTGGATAATACAGAACATAGAATCTATTTCGATTATTTTAAATCTTAATGTTAGCCAAAACATACGCTCTGAAATAGCGAGAAAGAAGGAAAGGAAAATTAATAAGAGAAGAGAGAGAGAGAGAGAGAGAGAGAGAGAGAGAGAGAGAGAGAGAGAGAGAGAGAGAGAGAGATTAACTTGGCTGACGTCGTCATGAGGATGTCAAGGATGGAAAGTGGAGCGATTGACTTGAGATTTTTAATATCCTTATCCTAGGACTATGCACCGTTACCCATGCGAGCGCCGAGGATTTTCTTTGAAGACAATTTAAAGCTTGGATTGTCGTACCTTATTACTTATTTGATATTTATGTAAGGAAGCGCCTAAGCACTATGTATATATGAATGCACACACACAAAGCATTGTACAATATATATATCTAAAAATATATATATATATATCTATATATATATATACCCGCGCAATCAGCTGCTGGGAAGAAACAAAAGTCTTTATATCCAACATGAAACATACGTTTTTCAAATCTACAACGATGTCATAAAAGATGTGCAGATACTTATTACAGGTCACCTACAAACATACTAAAAGTCACTTCAAAGTTTTATACCGCACGTAATAATACCCATACAAAATTTATACACAAAACACCACGTTATAAAGAAGAAGAATATATATATATATATATATATATATATATATATATATATATATATATATATATATATATATATATATATATATATATATATATATATATATATATATATATATATATATAACAAAGTTACAGCCACGAAGAAAAAAGTGAGACAATGATATGCTATGGTTTCGTCGTATTACCAAGACATGGTCACAGCAATAAGACGAAAATAGTTAGCATCTCATTGTTTCACTTTTCCTTCGTGGCTGTAACCTTGTTCGTTTATTCATCACGTTTTACCTTTTTCGTGATTTAAAATCAAACATACATAAATGTATAAATACACACATACGTATAGTGGTACAAGTGGAATAATACCTTTACAGAAATTTTTTCCATGGTAAATACTTGCTAAATCGTGACGCGAGGCATATTGTAGATTTTAAAAGGCGTATTGTGGTTTACCCAGTACGGACGACAGATTTTCTCTCTTAAACATTGGCGTGTAATAACTTTGTTAATCTTGATAATATCAAAGAATGTGTTGAGGCTAACGGTTCTTTTTATTAATGAATTTGTTAGTTTTACTATGAAGTACACGCCTTTGCGTGAATCATTTACTAAATCTTTTTGCCTACACGCCTCATAAATTTGCCAACATCCATTGGCTAAACTTTCGAAAAAGTCGAAAGGCGCTCTAACCCCCGTGAGTTTCGGGCGCAATAAATCGGCGGAGTGGAGAACACGACCACGCGCGGATATGAACAAAGGTCAGAAGGCATTTCCGAGAATCTCGATTAGTCGGGCATGCAAACGCCTTCTTCTTCTTCTTCCACTTCAGTGACAGGGAAACGATTGCGATACTGCGATAATCTCCGGGACTGAAGCCGACGAAAGGAGATGATAAGTCAGAGATGTCGCCTACAATATTGTTTGCTCGCTTCGGTTTGTTTCACTTTAATTAGAAGGTGCAATGCATTACTACCCTAATACTGTTCTCCTTGCATTTTAATACATTTTTATCTATTTATTAATCTTTTGATTTATGTTTTCATTTTAATAACGGAGATTTCTTCTTTCTGTATTTCCCTTTGCCTCCTCTTACTTCTTCCTAATGAACACCATATTCTCTGGAAGCTTGAATTTCAAGTCAATGGCCCCTTTCGTTGGCTTGTTCCATATGAGTAGGTTCATATTCTGCATAATAATGATGATAATAATTATTTAGTGAAGTGTCTTTGTTTCAGGCCAGAAAGTTTTATTGGCTAACCATGGCGTTTTACTTGAAAGAATGTTTTATACATTTTCTTCACTGACTACAGCCAAATTAAACTTCCCACGAAATATTGTGTTACCGAGTTTTTTCTTTCATCTATTCCTTCTGTAAAGTCAATAAACAAAATAGACTGGCAGCATTTTGCAAAGTACGAATCTCACAGTACAGAACTAAGGGCAGTTTCTGCTAAGCTTCCACAGATTTTGAGAGCCATGTGCTTCTTTTTCTCCCTGTTGTGTATAACCTTTATTGTGTTCTTTTAGGTCGTTTGTTTATTTTCCTGTTATTTTATTAACATACGATATAATGAGTTAAATAACTGCACACGTGTTTCGAAACTGGGTGTTGAAAGATCCACACTCAATGATTAGGCAGCAGTTAGCTAAAAATGTCTCTCAAAATGTTATGAAAAAATATATCAAGTGATGTGAGCATGGTGTATAGAGATACTCCTGTGTATTCGTCTTTGTACTTTTTCTCTCTTCCATCTCTTTTGACAGGCTCATCTCAAACATCTTCAATACTCCCAGAGGCTTTCGAGAACTCGCAATATAGTGGGTCACCTCTTGTTTACATATTTCTTTATGAAACCCCCTTTTTCCCGCTCGGACATTCTTTGTTTTATTCAATCCAGTAGGCCTAGACAGGTGAAAGAAACCTTTCTACTCTTACTGGATATTAATCGTGCTCTATAGGCTTTCTTTTTTTTTTATTGAAATGGCTTTCATGATTCTTTAAATGTAGTGTTTTTAGAGGGAATTACTAATTTTACCCTTGATGGTTACCGAAAAAAAGAGTAAACGAAGTAAAAACTGGATACACCATCAAGTAACAGGCAAAAGTGGATATATATATATATATATATATATATATATATATATATATATATATATATATATATATATATATATATATATATAAAGAGAGAGAGAGAGAGAGAGAGAGAGAGAGAGAGAGAGAGAGAGAGAGAGACTTCAAAGTATAAAACTCTCATGCTTTCACTATCAAATGCTATATAACTGCATTAATTACAACTAAAATATTCAATACCTTCAAGAAATTCTTTTCCTAATGTATTCCATTTATGAGTTTTCATGATTAAATGCCCTGAATTCTTTGGCAAGCCTGTACGGAAAATGGAGTAAAAACATTTTAAACTATGGACTCTAGTTAATCTCTCTCTCTCTCTCTCTCTCTCTCTCTCTCTCTCTCTCTGAGTTTAAACTATGGCAAACTCCTATTCCAGTCATGTCTGGAAAACGTTTTTACTATTTAGAAAATTCTCTCTCTCTCTCTCTCTCTCTCTCTCTCTCTCTGAGTAGATAATCTCTCTCTCTCTCAAACCCTCTCTCAGGCTGTCTGGAAAACGTTTTTAACTGGGGTTGAAAATCTCTCTCTCTCTCTCTCTCTCTCTCTCTCTCTCTCTCTCTCTCTCTCTCTCTCTCTTCTGCTTCTTCTCCCAATAACTCTAATGACTTGCGATATGCTTTTTAATTAAAGAAGATTCTGATAATTTTCCGGATCTCCTTTGGAAGGTTCCTCTCCGCAATGTCTTTATTACTATTTAAGGAAAGTGGTGATCTCTCTCTCTCTCTCTCTCTCTCTCTCTCTCTCTCTCTCTCTCTATATATATATATATATATATATATATATATATATATATATATATATATATATATATATATATATATATTTTAAACAGAGAAAAGAGCTGCACAACGCAACACCTGCATAATAACATGACATTCTTAATAACAGAAATGTTTTAAAAAAAGTATGGACGTTGTCTGCGCCTTTTCTTCATGAAAGGGTTATAATATAGGACAGGTTTTCGCTCTTCCCTCTGCACCCTTCTTCAACTATTATTTCCGGGACTGTTTCATCTGAAGCATTCAGATAACCTTCCAGAGAGGGGGAGGATTGTATTCCCTAGATACCCATTGGCTCAACATCGTCCACAATAAATCCAGCGTGGCATCGTGTACTAAATAGAAACAAATTCGCGTGAAAACGCCGTAGAAAATCTGGACGTTGGAAGAATACATTCGAATTCTCCCAAAGATTGATGAGAAGTGACGGGAAACTGACTCTTCTTAAGCGGAAGGAAACGAACATTTTAAGACAAGGGTATCAAAGGATCTTAGATACCCTTACGTAAGTATTTTATTTATAGTGATACGGATTTCAAGGCAAACTACCTGACAAGTCAAGGAAGTCAGAAGAACTTACACAGTGACACATATACCGAAGTTACTGAAAACTTGAAAGTAAATAAATAAAGATTTTCCTCGTGTGCAAGTGAGTGCTTCGTGATATCATAAGTCAGGACAAGACACTATTACAAAAAGAGTTTCATATTGATGCTTGATATTTATCAAGATGACAAACGAAATTTGTTCAATATAGACTGTGCGACTTTAAGTTTTAATAACAGATATAAGCACTGAAAGTACTCTTATCAAAAGGGTAACTTAATGAACTGAAATATGATCTCCTCACCTCAGGAAAATGACTCCCGCTGTGATGTATCGGAAAAAAACATATCATCAAAACTAATTACAAGTTTTTACCTTTCTAAAAGATGTCTTCTTAAGTGGAATCTATGAATAAAGTAAAGGAAAAATAGTGTTATAAAAATTCATTATTAAACCATACCTGAGCAACCGCAAAACAAAAATACTGGGGAAGTGTTCGGTGATGAGAGAGAGAGAGAGAGAGAGAGAGAGAGAGAGAGAGAGAGAGAGAGAGAGAGAGAGAGAGAGGGGGGGGGGTGCCCTTACCACATCTTCCAGACTTCGTGCTTTTGTACATTTAACGACTGAATATCATGAGTTATATGATGTTAGGGCGTGGTCGGGTCAGTGTTATTGCTTTTTAAAGAATGAATTAAGAAAGTAACTTCCAAAACAAGTATTAAATTGTTTTTCCTTCAGAAAAATAAAGATGGAACTGGAATATATAACCTCCTCCCTTCAAGCAAAGCTTGTACGTTTAGTCCTAAATGAAAACCGACAGCGACGATAATCTAATGTTGCAGCTATCGAAAGGAATAATTTAAGAAGAGCAATGCATCCAACTATGATTTTATGATTTTATACACAAACACGTATTATTTATACACACACACACACACACACATACACATATATATATATATATATATATATATATATATATATATATATATATATATATATATATATATATATATATATATATATATATATAAATATATATATATATATATATATATATATATATATATATATATATATATATATTTATATAAATGGATTTTGGTAATTCTTAAATAAATGGATTTGTATATAATCCGACTAAATAATCTATATTATGTATATATATATATATATATATATATATATATATATATATTATATATATTACTTAGTCGAAATTACTAAGATCCATTTACCTGAATACTCAACGGGATCATCTAAATAATTTTTCTTGGTTTATGTTCTTATTCGTAAGTTATTCAACCCCACGACTGGCGGACCACAACGGCAGAGCCATATTGAGAAACCCCTCTGTATTCATAACTCTGCATTTGAAAGCCCCCCTCCAGAGCTGAAATGTATTTGCCTCATACAAAACAGACCCATATTGGATTAGGCGCTGGGGAGGAAAGAGCCCATAACTTTGGAGTAAAATCTCGACTCTGAATTTATGCAATTTCGTGTTTTCCTTCACCCCTATCAAGTCGTTGAAATTTAGAGTGAGATCTTCAGGAACATGAAACTTTCGAAGGATTTACACTCTTTTACGTCTTCCAGGCCTGTCATCGTGGCACTTTGCAACTTATGTCTCTTTAAAGCTGTATTCCTTTACAGCAAGGTGCTAGGTCAGTGGTTCTTAATCTTTTTCAGTGCCCGTACCCCTTAATATCTCAGAAAATTTCCTCGTACCCCCATCCAATATAAATACAATACAAACAAATGAAAAGGATCAGTGATACAAACCTTGCTGGCTATTATGTCTCGTACCCCGAGGTTTAAGGTTTTGCACCCCTTGGGGGTACAGGTAGGCTACCCCAGGTTAAGAACCACTGTGCTAGGCATACGTAAGAAATTCGTTGCAAACAGAAGATTTCTCATTTGCACAACCTAATCGCTTTTAACAAGATCAGTGCCTCGTCTCCTACTCTGGCCACGTTTACCTGTAACCGGTAATCTTCCGGCACAAACTGCCGCTTTTACACGCTCTCGTAACTAAGTGTGGAGAAATCAATGAATCAGTAAGGCGCTTGGTAGAAAAAGAGAAAAGCTTGTGTATTTATCCACGCTGGCCATTTACTATTTATCCTTTGTTTATCCTCTGTCACCATCCACTTCCCGTACTATGGCCGATCATTAAAGTATATCTTAGTTTAACCAGACCACTGAGCTGTTGAACAGCTCTCCTAGGGCTGCCCCGAACGATTAGATTTATTTTACGTGGCTAAGAACCTAGCAACGGAACCTACAGCTTATTATGGAATCCGAACCACATTATGTCGAGAAAAGAATTTCAATCACCAGAAATAAATTCTTCTAATTCTTCATGGGCCGGTTGGCCGACCAGAACAAGGGACTTTCAGAGGGATAGTCAATATCGATGACTGTTCCCCGAGAATTCAAATTAACAGAAGCCGTGATCTGCGTGAGTTAGGTTTATAATAACAATGCTATTACGATGTGGTATTGATACTATGGCAAAAACAAAAGCCCCTTGTCTTCATTTTCTTATTTCACAGTAATCTGCACTGACATTCTTAATCCCTGTGCCTCGATTCGAAGACCTTGTTACAAAAATAAGTACATAGCAAATTATTTATATATATACGCGTGCCTACGCGGAATACAAAAAAGCCAGATGACAGACGTTCAGACGCTACAGAATAAGAAAGGAGCAGACCCATTGACTACTTAAGGCCATGCAAACGAGACTAACCCTGATATATTTCTGTTGGCTTGACTTTCCCTAATAACAATTTGGAGTTATTTTCTAAAGAAATCGCACTGACGTATAGCGTCGTGAAAATAACAAAATTCCTAAACACTGTGCATAGATCAGCCATGACAGAAACTCCTAAAACTATAGATTTTTCGTTTCCCGTGATGAAAAGGAAACGACACTTGTTTTTATATGGAAGATGGGGGATATCATCTATAACTTTCTACATCTAAGGAGCAATGACCGAGGTTTGTGGTAATGAAGATAAAGAAATAACAAGCCGCGCATCATATACAGTATACGTTTTCTATGGAGGGAAAAGAAGTGCGTTGGTCCTTTTAACCGTCTCCGTTCGCGGTGGTAATACGAACACTACAACGGTAAGGTGTAATATAAAGTTGGGAGTGTAACCATGCGGAAATATCAAAACGCAACACGAAAACAAATAGAACTCGCACTGAAACACAAACCTTGAATATAGATGATCGAGATCAGTTAAAAACATAAAATTAAGAATATTACAAAACTAAAAGCATTTACAAGAAATAGTGAGAACAAATTGTTTGAAAACGATGACGAAAGTTGATGTCCATCGAGCGCTCTCTCGTACAGAAGAAATGAAAAAGTGAGCAAACGTCAATTGCTCTGATTACTCTGGAACTTATATCATTTGTCCAGAAGTTAAAATGACCATCCTTCATTTACATTGGAATGTCGGACACAATGAGTAGAAGCGATGTTGTTAGTTTATTTAACTTTAAGAGTTGTTTCGTGATGGGGTGCTTGAAAAATTCCCACAGGGGAAGACGTTTGTTTGATGTTCATTTGGAAAACCAGCATCAAATCAGCTCACCTGAGTTGGTTTATTTTTTCTCTCTCTGTTTGCACTGGAAAAATAATCCATAGAAAAAGTCTAATTGAAGAAGAAACATAAAAAAGTATAATTACATTACTATGCTAAATAATTTCGTGAGAGATGGTAAAGACAACTTCTCCAAGTTTAAAATAAATCTTAAAGAATGACGTAATAGTAGCCAAAGGAACCATGCAAGAGTAATCACTTATATATTTCCTGGTATCCTATTCCCTTCGGCACCTTACCAAAATTAAGGCAAGAGGCCTTGTTGACACGGGCCTGCTCGGTATAAACGAACTAACCTTCGAATATTTACTTAAAAAAAGCAATAGCATACATACAAACCTCTAAAGCTGGACAATAAAACAAAATTACCTTCACATGAGGAAACAATTGTATTTTCCCAATATGAAAACTAAGGAGTGCAACAACAATAAGAAATGAAACGACGTCCCAACGTCAACATATTTTCAACACTGATGACAATAATCGAGAAGGCTTATCGTTCAACATGTCTGTCGTGGTCACATTTTCAAGGAGCAGGGAAAACACTGAGATCAAATGAAAGTCTAAAATCGGATCAAGTAATCACCTTTGGAAAATCTTTACGACACGCATTCTCTGTCAAAATAGCTCAACCTCCTCCTTGCATATATATATATATATATATAGAAAGAGTATATATATATATATATATATATATATATATATATATATATATATATATATATATATATATATATGTGTGTGTGTGTGTGTGTGTGTGTGTGTGTGTGTGTGTGTGTGTGTGTGTGTGTGTGTGTGTATGAGGGGACAAGACAAAAGGACACCAACACTTAAAAAAAAAGTCATCTCTCTATTCAAAGAGAAGCTTCTTCCTACGACGTAGCCATGAATTCATGGGATTTGCTTCTAGATAAAATACGTTACACAAATGGCTGGCTAATCAAGCTCAATAGTAGTTAAGAAAACTGGAAAATTTGAATGTTAATAAAAAACATTACTTGTCATAACTGGAATCAGAGACCTTATTGTGAATTCATTATTTTTTAATATGAGAATTTATCATGCATTGTTTAAATATCGAGCTTGTTCAAGATCCCAAACTGACTTATTAGTTTTGAATGTTATATATTCTTTATCTCTTATGGACAAAAACACAAACTTCTGTAATAGTTTATCCAATACCAACACAAATCTTTCGACAAGTGCTTGAAATCCAGAAACTGAATAAAATAACAGATCGTCCTTTATCTCTCAAACAAAGACAAATGTTTCTTTCTTAGGAGGTAAATTACAATTCGATTTCCATTTCAAAAAAGGATACAAAAGAAACTTAACTTTGTTTTGGTTCCCTGACCAAAGTGATTGGGAAGTCGGCGCTGATGAGAGAGAGAGAGAGAGAGAGAGAGAGAGAGAGAGAGAGAGAGAGAGAGAGAGAGAGAGGAACAGGATTCTGTCAAGACAGCAGTATTTCTCTGCCTTGAGGAGGAAAAAATTTAACAAAGGAGGTGAGACTTCTAAGAATACTGCTTTTACGTAAAGAAAAGAGTTTGTTTTCTCATGATTTAAGGGTCTGTCTCTTCGAGAGTCCGTGTGCTTGCAATTTCCTTCGTAGAATTCTTCTGAATTTCATAACTTGAGACGAAGTAAAATACAAAAGTAATGTTTCAAATTTGGAATATTGAAACTTCTTACAATAAGGATTGCCTAAGGAGACACTTTTCCACGGTAGCAATGAAAAACATTTTAAGGTACAGAGGCGGAAAACAAACGCTTTCCTGACAAATGGCACATAAACAACAATGAAAGCCATGACTACAAAGCATTAATAGTACATCCTATGTCCTGTGCCATTTTGGCAATGATAAATACCTTTTAATTTCTTTCTGTTGCTGTATATCAATTAATCTTCCACGTCATTACGGATTTGCATAACTTGCCGAGTACCAAATTCATCATAAATGTACAATGCAGTATTAACCCTCTCTCTCTCTCTCTCTCTCTCTCTCTCTCTCTCTCTCTCTCTCTGTCAAAGCTTTTTACATATAGTCACTCAACCTCTATTATTATATACGTTCTTTTCTTAAAGAAATTGTCTCCACTCCGATCCATTTTTTTTGGAGAACGGTAATTGTCTGAAAGCAAGCAATAGGAAAAAGAAGGAAAAACTGAAAAATAGCTAAAAGTAACCTCTGCCTTCAGATGACAATGGAACATCTTGGCTGCAGCGGAGGGATGAGGGAGAGATTTACTGATTCTGAGAAAGCTTCTGCAGTGTCATTCAAGAAATGGATAATAGAGGAGAAAGAATAATAACGAGAAGAAATGAATGGAGGAGAGGATAAAGAGAAAAGTTGAGGAGAGACGAAAGGTGAACTAGAGGATTATATATATATATATATATATATATATATATATAGTATATATATATATATATATATATATATATATATATATATATAAATAATATGTATATATATATATATGTGTACATATATAAATGTATATATACATATATATGTATATATATATATATATACATATATATATATATATAATAATCTCCAATTCACCTTTTGTCTCTCTTCCAGCTTTTTTCTCCCCTTTTATCCTCTTCTTTCCAGTCATTTTCCTCGTTATTATTCTTTTCTTTTCTATTATCCATTCCTTGAATGACACTGCAGAAGCTTTTCTCAGAGATGCATAGGTAAATTTCTGAAAGTTTTGGCTAATTTCTTGTAGATCTGATAAGTAAAACAGTACATGAGAGAAGGATAAATGCATTAAAAGAGTCATCTGTATATGCAAAAAGATACGCGCTCTTAATAATCAAATTTTCAGGGAAATATGAATAGGCTGGCTGACGTCCCAAGCACACTGCATTCAACCAACTTACATGGAGTAATTTTGACTATTAAGAATATGCCTGCGGTCATTACACATTGTGAATGAAGGGCGAAAGATTTTTTACTTTGTCGGGGAATACAAATAACATTCAAATTAACCCGAGGACTGTTCCTTGTGAATTATGATCGAGTGAACATTTCAGCTTTCGTGAGCATTTATATTTACTGCCACCTGGCACAGAATTCCATTCTCATGACGAAAGCACATTAAACATAAGCATTAAAACCAGACTGACAGCCCAACAGGCGATATACTTTCTGATAATTGTTGCAATAATGGCGAGAGAAATAGTGTTAGCTCTCATATATTCACGAAACAATACTAAAGGTCAATGTCCTCCGCGTCAAAGGAGATTGGGCTTTCTGCAGTGGATATTTTTGAGGACGCCATGGCGTGGTAATTGCTGTCCAGTGTAAATAGTCAAGTAACACTTACGTTGCCTTGGGGCAAATTTGCAGGAACTGAAATCTTCTTCGAGTAAATCGAAGGTACGGTCAAGTGAATTCAAGTCAGAGTCATATCCGTTTCTACAAAGAGGAATGAACGCAATTTGTTTTACATAAACAGAACTTGAGCGTAGAAAAAAAATGTCACGAATTTCTTCATGTCAAATTATTTTTGTCTTCTTAAATTATGGCCATTTCTCTACGAAAAGTAAATCTGTCTTCTTTCTTTCTTTAACGTGCTTTTATTCCATTTTGTATGGGGTAAGCACGATGCCTTCTTTGAAGGACTTTGATTTGGCTTTAGACTCCGTGGTCTCTGATCGGCTGCCCTGCCTGACATCGCTTAGACCCCGGCAAATATGTATCATACCCGACCCAAAGCCCTTTCTTCCCAGCAGCGAGAAGTTATTGCACGGTTTCTTTGTTTTGTGTGTGTATTTAGTCTTTTGCTTTTAACAAAACTATCCGTTGATTACATATAAATCCCGGGATGTCTACATCGGATAGCAAAGTGTCTGCCTCTCTGACCAGTCGGCTGCGGGTTTTGAACTCCGCGCCAGACCCTTACGAAGTCCGAAGCTGCTGTTGTAACCGACTGAGCCACCGAGGCCCAAAGTAAATCTGTCAAAGCATATATAAGTGATTCTAGAAACTAAAATAAGCTCTTGAGAATACGATTGATGTTAAAATATTAAATCAATATACTTTCTTAAAAGAACGATAGCAGAGATTGCTCGTAAATTAGCCTATAATTAGCACTAATGATGCTTAAGCTCATAAGAATAATTATATTAGAAAAATTAAACAAATATATTTTCTTAAAAGAACGCTGCCAGACTGCTCGGAAATTAGCCTACGATAATCTCTAATAATGCTTTAGCTTATAGAATGATTATATCAGAAAATAATAAATGAATTACTTTCTTAAGAGAAACGCTGTCACAGACTGCTCGAAATTAGCCGATTAACCACTAATGATGCTTTCTTGAGCTCATGAGATAAAACCAAGTGATATACGATCTTCCAACAAATTAAGCTTTAATCTCATTAAGAGAAGTTTATGTCATCAGAGCAATTACTGTCCTCACAGCATAATTACAGAGGATCATCTACTAAAGGTGCCGTCTAATACGGTTCATGTTTTCAATAAAACTATATTGCAAGATAGGAAGGTTTTGTACAAATTTTTTTCCAATTATTTTAGCAACAGAATTACAGCGAATCATCCATTAGCGGTGGCGTTCATTATACATTTTTTACTGAGTCTTTCAAATGATTTATGAAATATATGACACGGATCCAAACGCAACTAAGAGAGATCTTTACCCACACAGCCACACAATTCAAACAAAAGATATGCCATAGAAAGATGTAGAAAGTAGAGCAAGTTATGTCATGGGAAACAGAACAGGGTTAATATTACTATTCTCAAATTTAGAAACTTCGATGCTTAAGATATTAAATACACGTAGATATTAAATACTCGCATCACATTTACTGCCGAAAGAATAAAGATTATCAAAAACACGCTTAGTGTGACGAACAAAGAAGAAAAAAAGTTTCACAGATTATTTATCTAATACTATGCCAGAACAAAAAACGCATTATGCTAAGATTAATACACGGTAAAATACTGCTGATCCGAAATTTCTTTACTTATAAATAACTGGACCAATGCATTGTGCAAAATAAAGTTCCAATTAGCTTCTGAAACAATATGGAATTACTGTTACTGTGGATGTCTTGAATGTCCCAAGGTTATGCTGGACATGCCAAAAGGACACTGGTACTTGTCAGGTGTTACCACTTATCAGGCAGGATCACCAAGTCACGTGATATGCGGAGGAGCTACAGCAAATTCTAATTGTTATCCCATTTCCACAAAGTGAAAGCGTTCAAGCTTGCGGTTAAAAACCGAAAGTTCCAGTAAGGGAAGGTAGTAGGTAAAAATGTTGGTGTAAAGAAGCTTAAAGATACTTAGATTAAAGACAGGAACAACATATTGCCATAAATGCCTGAAAATAACAACTGCATCGTACCTTCCAGTATTGAAATAATATAACGAACACCATATTCTTTGGAAGCTTGAATTTCAAGTCAATGGCTCCCATGGTCTTGCTCCATATGAAGTGGGTTCATCTTCTGAATAATAATAATAATAATAATAATAATAATAATAATAATAATAATAATAAAGTGAAAGCAAATATAGCACAGTTTCCAGAAGAAAGAGGCACTGATTTACCTTACTGTAATTCGATTAAATTTACCGTAATTATCTGCATGCTAGAAAACCTTATATTCGTGTAAAATACACTATTTAGAGTCAGTTCTTACTACTTTTGAGTAAGTCCATTAATCATTCTGTCACTTTATATTTATGAATCTGTGACAAAAACATTTTCACCACAAAAGCATATTCCCATAAATACATCTCGTAAACCATTAAACCATTGGCCACTGGGATTTATCAGTGTCTCACCTGCACAGTAATTCAATGAGATCCACAACCGACCATTTACTAAGACAATACACCGAAAAGTACAATGAATTATGCCCTTGGAAGAGAAAATGTGAAGATTTGCTTAATAATGATATTTCAGAAAGGATAATGAGAGAGAGAGAGAGAGAGAGAGAGAGAGAGAGAGAGGAGAGAGAGAGAGAGAGAGAGAGAGAGAGAGAAATCATCTCAGTGGGAAACAGACCACAGGTTCTTCATTCAGTATTCAACTCTCTCCCTTATTAACCGCCAGCCCCAATCCCCAACACCTCCCCACCCCCCAAAAATATTCTAACTGACCTCAGGATGAAACCTAACTAAATATAGATGTACTGTAAATGTATCGAACAAAGACAGTGCTTCCATATAAAATCAGCTTAAAGTAGCAGCGTCTCTCACTTCCAGGAAACTGGAAATCAAACTATATTTTTAGTCACAGACCCACACCCGCTGGCAGAGTATCTACCTCTCTTCTTCTTATCTAATTGCGGAATCTTGTTCCGTTTCCTGGTAGTCAAAAAGACCGGCTCCTGCTTCCTGGGCATCGCCGGGTTGATATGAATGGCCTTCCATTCCACTGTGCCCTCGGGGCTCTTACCATAACTTCCTTACATTAGGACGTTCTCAAACATGCCACCTTTGCCAGGAGCAAACCACTCTTAAGAGCAGGGCAATTTTCGCCTCAGAGACCCATTCAGCAAATGCTCAGAAATGTGAAATCATTTCTACTTCTTCTTTTTTGTTGTTTGGGGAACCCGGTCTCCAATATAATCCAAGGGTTTTGTAATACAAGATTTATAGATTTCATTGTCAATATTCGTATCAGTTTAGACTACTAAAATAGCTATTGAACAGAAGGAAAGTTCTGTCAGTTTATCTTCAATTCAATATCGAAGAAATTTCGTATGGCAAGACAAAGACGTTATAGCTTACTTTCCCCTAAAAATGAAAAAGGCAAGTTGAATAGCCAAATGTCTCATTGTCAACATTCGTATCACTTTAGACTACTAAAATAGCTATTGAACAGAAGGAAAATTCTGTCAGTTTATCTTCAATTCAATATCGAAGAAATTTCGTATGGCAAGACAAAGACGTTATAGCTTACTTTCCCCTAAAAATGAAAAAGACATGTTGACAGCCAAATGTGAAAAGGCAAATGTAAAAGTGAAATATCATTGTGAATTACCATACGACATCCCGGCTCACGTTCGGAGAGGTGAAATATTTGAAAGCAGCCAAACAGTAAGAGGCTCACATGCCTGCACAACAATTACACAAAAATTTCAAGATATACTGAAGTTAGAACAAGATAACATTATGCCATGAATAGGTTGAAATTGAAAACAGACAAAAAAGCAGAGTTCAAACAGATAATATTAGATTCATCTGTATGCCTATGAGATCAAAATCTCTGAGTAGATTGTTAATACTCTAAACAGAATATGAGAAGCGCTCATTTGACAGAAGTTCTCTGTTAAAATACAACGTATGAAAAATTGACAAACACCGTTGGAACCTCAGGGAAGAGATTATTTTTTCGTTCGTGTAAACAGCAGTTTCCAAATGCTTAAATCACAGACATAAATTATATGTCTTTCTTCAGAGTATACTTATGCGTATATTGCTTAACCTTCTGTTACTTCTTTCGAATGAACACCAAATTCTTTGGAAGCTTGAATTTCAAGTCAGTGGCCCCTGTGGTGGGCTTGTTCCATATGAATGGGGTTCTCCTTCTGAATAATAATAATAATAATAATAATAATAATAATAATAATAATAATAATAATAATAATAATAATAATAATAAAATGGCATACACGATACTATGCAAGGACGGAGTTTCAAGTGCTTTTCTTTCTATGCGAATTGATCTGTTTACGCATTTTAAATTAGGTGGGAAAAATGGATCCTAACAACAAAAGATGAATTTTTGACGCGCTGGCATAATTATTCTGTCTAAAGCTCCTCGCTTGGATGTACACGGCTCCTATAGCCTCAGGCATTTCACAACTCTACCGTGTTTCATTCATTGCCTTTCCGAGAAATGTCTCTCACTGTAAAGAGAATAAACAAGACTAACACTCTCTTTCATAGGATGGAGGATGAGAGGGTTAGAGTAACCTTCAATTTTGTATAGCCACTGAGAGAGAGAGAGAGAGAGAGAGAGAGAGAGAGAGAGAGAGAGAGAGAGAGAGAGAGAGAGAGGTCTACTTATGATATAAAAGAAGGGCGATGCAATAAGACATATTGTCATTATTCTTGATTGAAGTCAGGACAAAGACCATTTTTCATGTCTTTATTGCAGCTCCTAATTTCAGCACGGATGCTGGTCTCATATTTCAATTAGGATTGTCATTTATAACGAATGTAAGTCAAGCACTTAGGCATTTAGAAAAGGAAAAAGAGACAGACAGACAATTTTCTGCACTGTAAAACTATTTGTTTTGGCAAAAATATTGTAATAAATTTGAGAAAATTATAAACTTTCAGAAACGCAATCTGCACTAAATTCAAGAATCCAGGCTTCATGATAGATCTAATTTAATAATGAAATTACTGTAAATAAAAGTAAGCAAGTAAAGCAAAAAGTTTGTGAAAGTAAGGCAAAATGTAAAATGGGAGGTATTTCTTTTTTAACCTGGAAAATACAAGAATGAAACAAAAGAGTCTCTGGTATCAGTGGGAGTATTGTGTACAAATAAGGTCAATAATGGTGGAAGATCCTTTTTCTTTCCTGATATCAAATTCGCCATCCTCAAATACACTTCTCCTTTCTCCGATTGCCTTTATTTGCAATGCATCCATCCACTCAGGAAGACTTTCGGAGCATCAGGACGACTTTCAGAGCATAAGGAAGACTTTCAGAGCATCAGGGAGACTTTCAGAACATCAGGGAGACTTTGAGCACCAGGAAGACTTTCAGAGCATCAGGGAGACTTTGAGCATCAGGGAGACTTTCAGAGCATTAGGAATACTTTCAGAGAATCAGGGAGACTTTCAGAGCATTATGAAGACTTTAAGAGCATCAAGGAGACTTTCAGAGCATCAGGGAGACTTTGAGAGCAAGAGGGAGACTTTCAGAGGGAAGACTTTCAGAGCATCAGGGAGACTTTCAGAACATCAGGGAGACTTTGAGCACCAGGAAGACTTAGAGCATCAGGAGACTCTTGAGCATGGGGAGACTTTCAGAGCATTAGGAATACTTTCAGAGCATCAGGGACGTTAGGCATTAGAAGACTTTAAGAGCATCAAGGAGACTTTCAGAGCATCAGGGAGACTTTCAGGAGCAACAGAGTTAGGAAGACTTCCAGAGCACAGGAGACTTTCTCAGGAGCAAGGTTTTAGAAGCATCAGGGGAGACGTTCAGAGCATCAGGAGACTTCCTTTCAGATCAACAGGAGACTCCAGAGCACCAGGAAGACTTTTAGAGCATCAGGGAGACTTTCAGAGCATCAGGAAGACTTTCAGAGCATCAGGGAGACTTTCATAGCATCAGGGAGACTTTCAGAGCAACAGGGAGACTTTCAGAGCATCAGGGAGACTTTCAGAGGAACAGGGAGACTTTCAGAGCAACAGGGAGACTTTCAGAGCATCAAGGAGACTTTCAGAGCATCAGGGAGACTTTCTATAGCATCAGGGAGACTCAGAGCAACAGGAGACTTTCAGAGCAACAGGAGACTCAGAGCATCAGAGGGGTAGAATCTTTCAGAGCAAGAGGAGACTCAGGGAGACTTTCAGAGCAAGAGGGAGACTTTCGGGGCGTTGGGAAGACTTTCAGAGCATCAGGGAGACTTTCAGAGCATCAGGGAGATTTTCAGAGCAACAGGGAGACTTTCAAAGCATCAGGAAGATTTTCAGATCATCAGGGAGACTTTCCATAGAGCATCAGGAGACTCTCAGACTTTCCAGATCATCAGAGACTTGTAGCATCAGGGAGAATCAGGGGGAGACTTTCAGAGCATCAGGGAGACTTTCAGAGCAACAGGGAGACTTTCAGAGCATCAGAGAGACTTTCAGCGCACCAGGAAAACTTTCAGAGCATCAGGAAGACTTTCAGAGCATCAGGGAGACTTTCAGAGCATCAAGGAGACTTTCAGAGCATCAGGGAGACTTTCAGAGCATCAGGGAGACTTTCAGAGCACAAGGGAGGTCGAGTGTCTTGTTTCAAAAGGAGTGTCGAGGCACCTAAAAAAGCTACTTTGGAATAAAGAATAAAGAAAATTTAGCGTGTCTCTCTCTCTCTCTCTCTCTCTCTCTCTCTCTCTCTCTCTCTCTCTCTCTCTCTCTCTCTAAACAATACCTGTATTTCTCAAAGTAGCAATATAAGAATTTTCTCGTAATCCTCACCAGTAGTTTTTTCTTCTGTCTGGAATGTATAAATGAGTCTTCCTCTTGCATGCAATTAAATACAAATATTCTCTCTCTCTCTCTCTCTCTCTCTCTCTCTCTCTCTCTCTCTCTCTCTCTCTCTCTCTCTCTCTATAATCCTGACCAGTATTTTCTCTATCTGGATAATATAAATGGGTTCTTCCTCATACGTGTAAGTAAATATGAATATTCTCTCTCTCTCTCTCTCTCTCTCTCTCTCTCTCTCTCTCTCTCTCTCTCTCTCTCTCTCTCTCTCTCTCTCTCTCTCTCTCAAGTTGAATCTGTGTTAACAAAGAAAGACAGAAAAAATCAATATAAACATTGTCTGTGTTTTCCCATCAGTCTGTCACCCACAGACAAATGAGTCCAACGGACAGCACTATAGAGAGATTAGGATAAAGACTTTTATCTGATTCGTGTGATTATTAAGAAGTATAAGAAGATCTCCCTTCTGGATGATGTTTGGGAGATAACACTAGAATATATCTCGCCTGGATGAAAGAAATCATCTTAAAACGCAGTTATAATTGCATTAGGTGATTATCCCTCTTCATTATTTACAAATTAAAGGAAACTGTCCAACTTACGACTTACTTAAATAATTTAAAATTTAGCAAGTTTTTGCCTGAAAAATAATCGAAAAAGAATTCCCATGTGCAACTAAAGAAAAATAGAGGAGAGAGAGAGAGAGAGAGAGAGAGAGAGAGAGAGAGAGAGAGAGAGAGAGAGAGAGAGAGAGAGAGAGAGAGAGAGAGTAGAGTATTTGTATTACTAGCATACATGAGGAAGAAGAACCTATTCATACATTCCAAACAGGAGAGTACATTACTGGTCAGGATTATGAGAGAATTTTTGTATTAATTTGAGAAGATTTAGTTATTGTTTTGAGAGAGAGAGAGAGAGAGAGAGAGAGAGAGAGACAGACAGACAGACAGACAGACAGGCAGACAGAAATACGAAGCCTCTATCTCGCGTAGTTTAAAGATACGACGAAGGCGGATTATCCATGTGATCTTTGACCTTCAGAAAGGTCAAAGGTTACGAAGCTGTCTACATCCAAATTAAGAGCTAAAGCCACTCTGTTACGTCACAGGAATATGGGGCTCTCTTAGAGCTTATAAAAACCGCATATTAGCCGTTAGTCCCAGTAAGCTGCAAATCAAGGAGATGGATAGAGACAGGGGAAGGAATTACGCATTTTCTGAATCCATCTTTCAGGCTGACTTGGCGAGTCTTGGAAAAACTTTAATATCCATCCCGTGATTTACAGATTGCATTCAGTGATTACGGGAATGCTGGAAAACACGATAAGAAGATTAAGAGAGAATAGAGATGGACCACCGGTGATTAAATACCGTTCCTGTATGCAGAACGTAACAATAGATGGAGTGAATTTCTTGGAATTCCTCCCATAAGTGCATTAATTGCAAAAGGATTTGTATCTGTACGTATGTATGTATATATATATATATATATATATATATATATATATATATATATATATATATATATATTTATATACGCATTTTAAAATATATATTTAATATATACATACATATATATATATATATATGTGTGTGTATGCATATATATATGATGTATGTATATATATATATTATATATATATATATATATATATATATATATATATATATAACAATCTAATATATATATAGATGAACTCTGCCAAATATATATATATATTATATATATATATAAACATATATAAATATATATAAAATATATATATATCGTAATATATCATATAGGGCAATATATAATATATATCTAATATGGCATATATATATATACCCTAATGGATGAAAAAGTTCGCCTGATATATACAGTTTTATATATCTCTCTCTCTCTCTCTATATCCTCTATATCTCTCTCCTCTCTCTCTCTATCTCTCTGTGTGTGTGTGTGTGTATGTGTGTGTGCGTGTGTGTGTGTATATATATATTCATTATTTATATATATATATGATATCTCTATATATTGTTCATTCTTGCCTAATATATATATATAGAGTATATAACAGAGGAAAGACCAAAGATCTAAGTTATGTATATATATATATGGATAGTCTCTTTTATATATATATACTCCATACAAACATATGTATCTTTAGAATGTATGTATATATACAGACTGATAGATGAATTGGATGTAGATTACTTAATAACAACTTTTCTTCATGAACTCTGCAAAGAAAGCATTATGTATTCACGAAAAATGTCTATCATATGCAGCAGGTTTTGGCAACCTGATTGGAGGAAAGTTATTTTTCACTTATTATTATCTATTATTATTATTATCTCTTATTATGTGTGTATGTGTGTGTGTGCGCGCTTTTACACTATGGGTCTCTGTACTTATTCAGAAGATATAGAGGTGGGAATGAGTGAAAGACCCTATTCATATCTTGAAATGAAGTCTCTTTTTCGCCAATGAGACCGACAATGTTCAAGAATGTAAACTATTGCTGCAGCCCATTCTCGGTCTATCATATTGTATTATTATTATTATTATTATTATATTATTATTATTATTATTATTATTATTATTATTATTATTATTATTATTATGACTAAATTATTAAACTATCATACGGCCTATTATTATTACATATTATTATTATTATTATTATTATTATTATTATTATTATTATTATTCATTATTATTATGGAAGATGAGCCTATTCCATAATGGAACAAACCCACCAAAGGGGCCAATGACTTGAAATTCAAGCTTCAAAAAATATCGTGTTCAATCGGAAGAAGTAACAGAAGTTAATGGGAAATATAGAAAGAGTTCAGTTATTAGAAAAACAGATAAATTAACAAATTAATAAATAAATGAAAATGTAAGTAAAATATTAAACTATAAGTTGAATTGTATTAGGGTAGTCATGCATTATCGCTTGAACTTCTGGAGCACCAATTGCACGACATCGTCTGGGAGGCTGGTAATCAAGTTTTTTTTTTATAGAAAGCGTGTCATTTCTACTTGTCATGGCTTCAATACGAAAGTCTGTAATTGCTAAAGCTCTCTTGTTTTCTCATATAGGTGGCATATCTAGGAGTATTATTTATTATATTTATCAACGAGAGAGAAGCTAAAATTCGAAAATACGTAATTCATTTTTTTTTTTTTTTTTGCAAAAAAATATCTCCCATCGCCTATTCAAACTTGTACTTATTTCCACTCCTCTGTTTAAACAAGAGCATAAATGATTTCCCTTATTTTCCTAGCTTTCCCGAGTTATGCACGCTTGTCGTCTCCATTTTTTTTTCTAAAATTGTGTATATATGAGTGTATGTGTGAGTATGTGTCTTTGTGGGGCTGTTGGTGTGGTATGGGAAGGTCACAAACATTCTTCTTTTTAAATCGATTCTTCTCCTTTATGGCGAGGATGTAATTCTTTTTATCCAGAGGAGGTAATAAATTTGATTCACTATAAAAATCTTCAACACATGAACACAGCACTATTCAGTATTGTTGTAACAACACAATAATAATAATAATAATAATAATAATAATAATAATAATAATAATAATAATAATAATAATTCATTTGAAAAGAATGGCAACATCAGTGGAACTGGTTTTATACAAAACCTTTTCCATTCTTCTTACTATTCGCTCTTCTACCAGGCTAATATCTGCTAAGAGCTGGCCGAGGTACATAATCTGGATACGGAGAAAGTCAATAGTTCTGAAAATAGTCAAGTTTTATTCTGGTACATGCAGGGGGAAGTTAAACATGGAGTGTTATATCCGTAGAGTTTTAGAGTGTCTGCATGTGGTAACTAGTATAACATATATAATATAATAATAGTAATAATAAATTCAGCAGCTCGAAACCCTTCCACATAACTCCCGGGCAGTTTAGGAACCTTCCTCCACGAAACAGGATTTTATTCGCATTGTATATATCAAATGAATCCAATTATCCTCGATCAATACCCTATTCAAATTCAGTGAATCGTGCCGAAAGTCATAATTCCATAATGAAGTTATACGGGTATCAGACAACAGAAATTTATATTTTTAATTAAAACGATTCAGAATCTATTTATCAGCTTAAATCCAATTACGGCTTGAATTACGACCAGCAAACTGGCTAATCATAACACTGAAGGATAATGATTCAGCTTTAATTTCACAAAAGTTGTGTACAAGCTAAGTTTGTGGGAAGGAAGGCTGTTTGGTCATAAGATGTAACGTTATAACCTCATGCATTACAGAGAAGCTTATGGAGACGATCACTTGTACCGTACACGGTTCAGAATATATGAACAAGTGGTTATTGCTTGGGACTTAATTTTACCCGTTTTGAAACACATTAGAGTGAATACACTTTTCTTTATTTATTTATGGTTTTGAAACATGAAAAACTTTTTGTGTAACCTACGAAAGTTTTGCTCTCTCTCTCTCTCTCTCTCTCTCTCTCTCTCTCTCTCTCTCTCTCTCTCTCTCTCTCTCTCATTTAAGGTATTAAATTGACTGTTTTCTTAACTTAAATGGATCAAGGCGTTTACCCTCACAGACGGTAATCAATAGCGCTATAGGGCCTTCTCGTTTCGGTGGAAATTTCCAGTCATTAACTTCAGTCCATTATATCCTTTACGCTACTCTCCCAAACCATGATCAGCACTCCACTGAAACTGATAGTGGTTTCTTTATCGTCCAGGTTAAGAAAAAGTGGACTCAGCTGCCAAAAACCTGTACTTGACTACGAAATTTGTAACGACAGCATGCGGACCAAAAAAAATCTAAAAATATTTTGTTGATTCTTTCAAATAAATAACAATAGCAAGGATCTAGGAGATGGTGACGAAAGTAATGAAAATTTTCATACTCCCTACTAGCAACCGAGACAGCAGTAATGGAAATATTTACAGTGACGACAATTTCAATAAATTAGAAATAAAAAAATGCATAAGCGATTAAGTGAACTTTAACCTTAGCTAGGTAAGTTCTGTCTGATAATCTGTTCCAAAAGTCAAGATATTTTCTAAAAAAAAGTTAAAAAAAAATGGGGGGTTCGTCTCTTCACAAAACCAACATCTTTCGGTAACTTTTCAACCTAATGCACAACTTTCAAAGAAAGGTAAAAGTGGCACAAAGTCAAAACAATTCGTGTCACGAACTCAGTGAAAAGGCATCCAGCTCAAGTGATTAAATATAAACGTTAAAAACGTTTCGATTTCTCGCAACCTTTACTCTTAATGCTTTGTAATTACTTATAATTATAGGCTTCATATCGTGAGCATGATCTCTGTCAAACACTGCAAAAGAAATCGTGTGCTTTATGACTACATGCAAGCAGAAGTATATCGATTATTAAGCACTGCATATCAGAATAATGCATGAAGCCCTTAGCATTATATCGCAGTCGACAACCAGCATAATACCAAGTGGTCATATTGTGAGAAAATAGCCAAACTGACACATGAATAAATACCAGGTATCTAATGAATACAGTAATGAAATACTGAAACAAAATATGACCAGTAAAACATTAGTCTGGAATAATGACGGTCACGCATGAAACTATCTTTGCCAATGAAACTATTACGATAAGCTGAGCTTTTAAGATCCTGGTAGTCGGTAAAACCATGGTCAGAAGTCAAGCACTTAAAACCTGTGCCCCCCAAACCCCATCCACCCACTTAAAACCTGTGCCCACTCCCCATCCACCCACTTAAAATCTGTGTCCCACCCCCACCCCCAACCCCCATCCGCCCACAACACTAAAGCCTACATCGCTCGTAAATCGTTGCCTTAAGTTGTGATCGTAAAATCTTGACCAAAGAGCAATTCTCTTTAGTAATAAGTTGCGTTCGTTGGCGAGAGTTTATCATCCATACCTCAGAGTCACTACAATGGAGACCAAACAATAATATCATCTCTGTTTGGGATCTTTACAACTGGTCTTTAAACTAACAGAGAAAATCCAGTAATGGACCGAAAATCCAGTAAAAAAAAGGAAAAGAAAGCAAGAAATCACAGCAAGCTTTCTCAAGCAGAGAAAGAACCTAGTCGTTCTTCAAGTCGGCGAACAAGAGATTTCCATTTCAAAGGAGGATAGATGTCTTTGGTCTTTCCACCACTCACATGCCGTATATCTATCTCTTGAGCAAGAATGGAGAGAGACAGAGAAACATTTCGGTGTCAAAAAGCACGAAGGGAGAGAGAGAGAGAGAGAGAGAGAGAGAGAGAGAGAGAGAGAGAGAGAGAGAGAGAGAGAGAGAGAGAGAGAGAGAGAGAGAGAGAATTCTTTTTCTGAGAGAGTTCATGCAGAGCCGTGCCTGTATTTTCTTGCCCATGTATTTATATCTTTGTTTGTAAGTAAGCTACAATTAAACTTTATCTGTCTACCTTTACGTACTTGAGCACATGCACACAAACAAACAAGCAGTACTTTTTATGCACTAACGCTCACATGCACGTATCTATTTATATATATATATATATATATATATATATATATATATATATATATATATATATATATATATATATATATATATATATATATATATATATATATATATATATATATATATATATATATATATATATATATATATATACATATACATACATACAAACATACATACAAACATACATACATATATATATATATATATATATATATATATATATATATATATATATATATATATATATATATATATATATATATATATATATATATATATATGTTAAAGACGGCCCATAAAAGCATCAAAGAGGGTAGATTTTACATAATTACATTTCGGAAACCACTGTTTGCCTCAACTGACAGGTAGTGAATTAAGAGGTACATGAAAGTGATGTTTATTCAGCTGAAGGAATGTTCCAGAATTCAACATTTAGGAAAGCATTGGTAGGCTAAAAAAAACTTAGTAATACACATTCTAAAAAGAAGACGTGACCGTAGTAAAATATTTTTCCACAAAGTAACGAATCATTGTTAGGCCAAAACGTTTTTTCTTGAAAAAACTAGGAGAGTCTGAGAGCTTCTAAAAGAATAACAGATAAGTCTGACACACAGATTTTTAACGGTAAAGAGAGAAGACAGCTGGAAAAATGATAGGCGGCTGTGGATATTAAAGAGAAAATCAATTCATAAATAAAAATACTGCACTTCAAAGGTGCCAATATGAAATTTATGTAAATAAAATTAAACAATCCCTGCTTCGCTTTTCACCTACAGTTCGCAATGAAATATCAAAGCCTATATCAGCCTTTTTCCAGCATTTTAAAGGCCAGTTTCTGGAGTATAATGTCGCTTCATTTTACAAACAACAGACATTGATTTCCCGTTTACCTACAACGTTCAAACTGTATAGGAGTATCTCTGGAATTGTATTTACGCAGTTGCTAATGGATCTTGAACCTCTAATACTTCTGGATGAACCCCCTTAGTCTGTTTCAAACCTTTCTTTTACTTTATCTCTCTCTCTCTCTCTCTCTCTCTCTCTCTCTCTCTCTCTCTCTCTCTCTCTCTCTCTCTCAAACACAAACATTCCATTGCGTTCCAATGGACCACTTCAACTTCGCTTCTATTTCTCCCTCATTTCGATCTGTCGCGCCGAGCAATCGCACTCTTTCTCTCTCTACCTCTCTCGTTTCGAAATGTTTTGAACTCTTCATCCAAGTTACTATCCCCTTCAATTCCTGTCATGCACTTCTTCCTGTCTCTCTCTTAGATTACCCTCCTCAATGTAACCTAGGTCATTTCTCGCTTACATCTGCATCTCCGCATTTCTATGACCATAATGACAACTGCATTGCTTCGGTGTTTCATCTTAAGTACCATTACGCTGGATCTTTATTGCCTCTGAAACAGAGGCGGTTGTTAAGGGCTCGCCAGAATCACTGTGCAGCTTGCAGTGAGGTAATCTCGCTGATATTGTGGTGGCAGAAGTAGCAGAAGTTAGGGTGGTAATAGATTAGTAGTGCTATTACTGGTTTGGCTTAGATCAACATAAACCATTCTTCAAAATAACCATTCTAGTCTAATCAGCGATCCGATAATAATAATAATAATAATAATAATAATAATAATAATAATAATAATAATAATAATCATAATGATTATATATATATATATATATATATATATATATATATATATATATATATATATATATATATATATATATATATATATATATATATATATATATGTATATATAAATATTTCTCATATATATTTACACTTACACCATTGTGGATTTATTCACCAATAATAATAATAATAATAATAATAATAATAATAATAATAATAATAATAATAATAATAATAATAATAATAATAATAGTAACTCCTCTCAAAATATAATGGAAATGAAGTTTTTCTGGTGGTAAAAACTGAAAAATTTTCCGTTTCTAACGGTGGACCCTTTATTTACCCAGTACATAACCTCACTCTTCTAAATTCTTGAAGTTATTCAAAAATTAAGACAGGGGACATATCAAATGGGCATGGTAGAAACAACCGGAGTATAACATTCCACTGACTGTTATGATATAATGATAATAATAAGGAAATAGAAACTACTTATAAAGTCATATTAAACATTTTTTTATGAAAAACTCAAGATGAGAACCAGCCCACATCCAGTATTATATTAAATATTATTATTCAGAAGATGAAACTTATTCATGTGGAATAACCCAACAGGGGCCATTAACTTGGAATTCAAGCTTCCAAGGAATATGGTGCTTGTTAAGAAGTAAGAGGTGAATAGATTATAACATTTAACTACAATCAACTAAATAAAGTGGAATAAAGAATATGGAATAATGAATGACTGATCACTTTTGTTTCACAGAAACAATAAATATTACAGGCCTTAGTACATATCATTCATTTTTTGTTTTGTTTGCTCTTCTTGCATACAAACACGCACTCTGTGGAATTCCAACAATTACCAAAAGCAACCCTATTAATTTGTATACGATTTTCGGCACACAGACAGGGAAACTTCTAAGTAATGAGTTATTATACACAAACATTCGTATGTTAGGACCAACGACCACGCCCCTTTACTTTCAAAGGATCCATCACGCATATTGTTGGTAGACTCCACAGCACATTAGAACAAATATTCAAAAGTTGGTGTACAATTAGTTTCTGGCATTATGGAATCAATGGAGGCTTTTGAGGGAAAGGAGTTAAATTTAATTGATATCTGCTTGACATGGGCCATTGTGTTCCCATTTAAGATTATAGATTAAGTAAGATAATCACTGCTTTTCTCTCTCTTAATTCCCTCTCTTAATTATAGCAACGTGAAATGATGACGACCCTGGATACCAAGAATGTGGACCTCTGTGTCTTTTCCCTGCAGGGGCTTGGCGCCGTCAGTGCACCTCAAGCGGTGCACTGTAGGCATTACTTAAGGTTCTTTGAAGCGTCCCTAGTTTCGGCTCCTTGCTGCAACCCCTTCCATTTCTTTTACTGTACCTCCATTCACATTCTCTTTCTTCTATCTTGCAGTCCAACTTGTCCTAACGATTATTTCATAGTGCAACTGCGAGGTTTTCCTCGAGTTACACCTTTCAAACCCTTACACTCTCAATTTCTCTTTCAGCGCTGAATGACCTCATAGTTCCCAGCGCTTGACCTTTGGCCTAAATTCTATATTCGATTCTATATTCTTCTTTGTCTTTTCTCCGTCTTCACTAAATACCTTAACGAGACCGTCTCATACGAAGTCTGTTTACTTCGTAAATGTTGAAAATTGCATCAAGGCATTCATTTGTCTACGTCTTTAGTTTTCTGTAGAAGAAAACTATTGGGATGGCTTTGTCTGTCCGTCCGCACTTTTTCTGTCCGTCCCCAGATCTTAAAAACTACTGAGGCTAGAGGGCTGCAAATTGGTATGTTGGTCATCCACCCTCCAATCATCAAACATACCAAGTTGCAGCCTTCTAGCCTCAGTAGTGTTTGTTTTATCTAAGGTTAAAGGTATCCATAATCGTGCTTCTAGCAACGATATAGGATGTACCACCACCGGGCCGTGGTTAAAGTTTCATGGGCCGCGGCTCATACAGCTTTATACCGACACCACCAAAAGATAGCTCTATTTTCGGTGGCCTTGATTATACGCAGTAGCGTCTGTACAGAAAACTCGATTGCGCCGAAGAAACTTCGGAGTATTTATTACTTATGCGTTAGATTAGCTGTTTTGAAAGTTTCAGGACCCTCACTTGTTTTTAGAGAATATAATTTGGTTAAAGTAATAAGGTGCTGGTCTTTTATTTTCTTTTAGCCAACACCGACATCTTTTCCGTACTTAAACTTTCGCAGTTTTCCCGACCAGTGACGGGTCATTTTGCTATAGTATTTTTCATTACAATGGAATGCATTATAGAGTTTAGGCCAAAAGCCGAGCACTGGGACCTATGAGGTCATTCAGTGCTGGAAAGGAAATTGAGTTTGGGTAGGTTTGAAAGGTGTCCCAGGAGGAAAACCTCGCAGTTGCACAAAGAAGGTGGATAGCAAGATGGAAGAGAATATGAACAGAGGTGCAGTAAAAGGAATAAAAGGGGTTGCAGCTAGGGGCGAAGGGAC
Organism: Macrobrachium rosenbergii; assembly: GCF_040412425.1. Taxonomy (NCBI): domain Eukaryota; kingdom Metazoa; phylum Arthropoda; class Malacostraca; order Decapoda; family Palaemonidae; genus Macrobrachium; species Macrobrachium rosenbergii. Next base: position 28,255,297 of record NC_089789.1, read on the forward strand.
GCTGCAAAGAACCGTTAGTAATGCCTACGGGGCACCCCTTGAGGTACGCTGACGGCCCAACCCCCTACGGGGTTTTCATTACAATGAACTTTGTTTTTGATAATATAATTCGTCATATAATACTCAAAAATGCTAAATGGAAAACTTCATGTTCTTTTTATATATAAAACCGTATTATACATTAATTATTTAGAACATAAATTAACCGAAGATTTGTGGATTGTTCTTTATAATAAACAAAAAATGCTAAGAGGAAAACTTGATGTTCTTGGTATATATAGAACCGAATTATACATTAATTATTTAGAAAATACATCTACCGAAGAATTGTGGATTGTTCTTAGTTCTATCTTTTAAACCGATGTACCGAAAACTCTTAATTCCCCGGATGATTAAAAACAAAACAGAACTTTGTCATCCAGAACTAAAACCAACTGCTGACGCCAGGTGTCTCTCTTTTGCTTCCCACAAATCACAAGCCATCCGTTCAGACATCAAAATCTTTTGTATGTTAACTCATGATTACAACATCAGAATAATTTTTTTTATGAAATAATAATAAGTAATAAAACCTATAACCAATAATGTCTAACAATTATGGGGTAGGAAATGTTTGATTACCATTACCCGAGTCCATTTTCTATTAAAAAAAGAACGAGGGTCTGTCTTGTGAATAGAACATCTAATTTAGCCTCCTAGTGCCTGTATTATTGTGTGTATTATTATTGTGTGTGTGTGTATTATTATTGTGTACTATTCTTGTTGTTGTTGTTCAGATGATGTGCTTTATTCACATGGAATGAGCCCACCAAAGGGACCATTGACTTGAAATTCAGGCTTCCAAAGAATATTATGGCGTTCATTCGAAAGAAGTTACAGAAGGTAATGGAAAATAAAGTAGGGTTCATACAAAACGAAAACAACATTATGCGAAAAATATTTGGGAAAAAGACGAGCGCTGAAAAGGGGAATTAACCAGAATGCCTCTAACGAGGGTGGAATAAAAGCATTCCCACTCGTCTTTCTGCTTTTAAAATTCCATTTTGATACTGGCACAATGAAGCCGAGTGGCCATCATGTCGCTTTCTTTAAGCGTTTTATTTTAGTTTTCTGGGAAAGAAAACTGTTGCGCCGGCTTTGTCTGTCCGTCAGCACTTTTTCTGTCCGCACTTTTTCTGTCCACCATCAGATCTTAAAAACTACTGAGGCTAGAGGGCTGTAAACAGGCATGCTGATCATCCACCCTCCAATCATCAAACATACCAAATTGCAACCCTGTAGCCTCTGTAGTTTTTATTTTTTTAAGGTTAAAGTTAGCCATGATCGTGCATCTGGCAACGATATAAGACAGGCCACTACAGGGTCGTGGTGAAAGATTCATGGGTCGCGGCTCATACAGCATTATACCGAAACCACCGAAAGATAGATCTACTTTCGGTGGCCTTGATCATACGTTGTACAGAAAACTCGATTGCGCAGGAGAAACTTCGGCGCGTTTTTTACTTGTTTCTTAACGCGCTGGCTTTCACCCTTTCGTAACGACTTCATTCGCTATAACCTTGTCAGAATTCTTCTGTATTCCATTCTTTACGCTTAAAAAAATTGCACTGTTCAAAAAAGGATATAAAGCGAGGAATACAAATTTCCTAGGCAGCAGAACCGAGAGGAACGGTAACGTTATCAAGTCTTGTTTACTCACTAAATGAAAGAGAAAGGAAAATACAGACAGAAACGAAAGGAAATGTCCAATCTACCCTATCCTCTTTAATAAGAGGTAATATTTAAAAAAAATGTAAAAAATGCGCTGAAGTTTCTTCGGAGCAATCGAGTTTTCTGTACAGCGTATAATCAAGGCCACTGAAAAAAAATCTATCCTTGGGTGATCTCGGTATAATGCCATATGAGCCGCGGGCCATGAAACTTTAACCACGGCCTGGTGAATCAACCTAGAAATGCGATTCAATGGCCTGTGTAAATTCTTAATAATAATAATAATAATAATAATAATAATAATAATAATTTCTTCCTTTCCTAATCATAAATGGCTCAGTAACAATGGAGGTGTCAAAACGTAGTCTTCAAAGGCTTCTATGAAAAAACTGTTATTTTATTTACCCTAAATCATAACCCCTTTCTTTCATTTTATGTAATGAAAGTCACAATAATAACATTTGGCATTATTGTGACATTAGGCATTATTGTGCCATTAGGCATTATTGTGACATTAGGCATTATTGGGACATTAGGCATTATTGTGCCATTAGGAATTATTGTGCCATTAGGCATTATTGTGCCATTAGGCATTATTGTGACATTAGGCATTATTGTGACATTAGGCATTATTGTGCCAGTAGGAATTATTGTGACATTAGGCATTATCGTGCCATTAGGCAATATTGTGCCATTAGGCATTATTGTGACATTAGCCATTATCGTGCCATTAGGCATTATTGTGCCATTAGGTATTATTGTGACATTAGTCATTATTGTGACATTAGGCAACTCTCTCTCCCTTTTAAAGTCTTCGTTATGTTAACGTTAATCAAGGGGAAAGCATTTTTTGGCTTTTCGTCGTGACGAGAAAACGCAACAATATGTCAGCTCATTTTACGTCCAAGTGTAGTTTTTAAACAGATATAAAAAGGATGTTATATCCTTTTTATATCTGTTTAAAAATGTATTAGAAAGTTATTATTGTAGTTGAAATGTCTTATACCTTCTTAAGAGCTCTTAAGGAGTTTTCTGTAAATCTCTCACACGTTCTATTATATGCAATCAATATACCGTCAGAGGAGGTTTTTCATGCTCCTAAAAGCTGGAACACTTAAAATTTATAATATGTCTATGACGACATAATGTCAAATTTTCATAGATGTTAACAAAAATATCGTAATTCGCCGAGTGGCACTCAATGAATGTTTTCACCGACAGTCATCATAATAACTTTCCTTCATCTGGTTTTGAAAAGTTCTGCTAATACATTCAGATATGTTTACTCACAAGACCAGTTTATCGTTAAGATTTCAACAGTGATGGATGTTCACAACTGTTATAGAAGTCTGTGATTTACGAAATATTAATAGTCAATATCTCATTTTACTTTAGTGAAAGTACCTCACAGTCTTTGAAATTCTTTCAGATCTCGAAAACCTCCCACTTCGGAATTAAAATCACTTGGACTCTAAAAAGGTTTTCTTGACTATTGGCTCAAGTCAGTTAGAAAGTTCCATTTAGTGCAAAGATGAGGAACAAACTTTTTTTGACTTCTGAAAGTGAAAAGGAATGAAAAATCGCTGTCCTATTCCATTTTGGAGTTCCTTCGCAAGTACTTCATTTTAACGTTGTTTTCGTTCAAGATTTCTGTAAAGTCTGATTTCAAACTGATCATCTGCTCGCAACCAAACAGTAGGAAAGAAGATGTAACGGTATATCCTGAACTTCCAAAGCATAATCGAGGAGGATGGTGTAAATGTACAATGCTGAAAAATTCAGCTACTGTAGTTATTCTGGCTCATTCGTTTTGTCAGGACTAGTTTTGCCTTTAACGTACAATGCCAGGAAGAATATTCGATAAACTGGTCTTATATGAGGGTGGCACTCATGTACTGTAATTATATAACTGTGCATTTGGATGAGCTCACGTATGTACATTATATATATATATATATATATATATATATGTATATATATATATATATATATATATATATATATATATATATATATATATATATATATATATATATATATAATAATATATATATATATATATATATATATATATATATATATATATATATATATATATATACTCTATATATATATCACTAAAATTATAATCACTGGAAGAGATAAAACCTCTCATTACCACCAAGAAAATTGAAGACTGGGCGTGAACTATGACCGGTTTCGGCTTAATTTCTAAGCCACTGACGAACGACTGATGCATAGTGGCAGACATAACAATATACATGCCTGGAGGACAGTACAAACAAACGCACTGGCAGCTGCAAACCGGAAATCCACACCTGACAGGTACCAGAGGCGGAACCGTGCGCTCGTTTGTGCTTGAGGTCAAATACTCTGTTTTAAATTTAACATTTTAAAATTTAACATTTTATATCATTCCTTTAAAATGATTGGATCAACTGTATACATGCCCTAATTGATAATCATATTCCTACACAAGCTTTCTTTTGCAAAACTCATCTCAGTTGTATTTCTTTCCAGTGCATTATGAGAATTAAATATATATAACATTTTTTTTGAGAGAAGAACATTTTATTCAATATCAATCATTACATTAAGTAAGGTTTGAACCTATCCTCTTCTTCACAGGAAAAATTAGGCATTTTTAATCTATCTGGCATTAAAAACTATCCTCCAGCACGTTTCTTTCGTCTTTGGACACATCAGAATAACTGCCATATTGGAAAACACGTCTCGAATTTACCAGAAATATTAGTTCAGTATGAAAACCACAGTTAGAGTAATCGTATAAATGCCACTATGCTTCGTACCTAAACCTTATCCAAAAAGACACACTGCACAATCCCCACGAAACTGCGTTATTCGGATCCGGACGTGATTTAGTTGCACGAAACGTGGAAGCTGATTGACAAACAAACAAAGTAACTCGTGCGAAAAACTTAATTGCATATCAAAATCTAATTTAAACAATACATATCCCTGTGATAATTCCACAGAGTCGAAGGCTTAGGCTTTCTCTGTTCCACTCTCGTCCTACTTTCTTTTACGCTACATACATACATACATACAGTACATACATACAAGCATACATACCTACACACACATACATACATACATACATACACACATATATACATATATATATATATATATATATATATATATATATATATATATATATATATATATATATATATATATAATTTGTTCTGGAGTGCAGAAATAAAATATATACTTTCATTCAACTTTAAGGTCAAAATTCTCGAAATGTAAACGCAAATGAAGAAAAAAAAATGTTCTGTTGTCTACGATAATTTTATCTACATGCTCTCTAGCTGTTGAATGTAATGCATGTATATACTGTATATATACATGTATGCGGGTATGTGTACGTGCCTATCTTTTTATTATGGCTGGAAATATAAACTCCTTGTTTATAGCATATTCTATTTATTGCATTTGCTTCCTTTGTGTTAAATGTGCCTCGCTGTCGAATTTCTCAGTTCCAGAGGCCCTTTATTCCTCACACCGTTGGACTGTGGAACAGTCTCTTTGAGGATGTCGTTCAACTGGAACTTCAAAAGTTCAAGCAAAGGTGCAGTGCATTACTACCCTAATACTATTCTCCTTGTATTTTAATACATTTTTATCTGTTTATTAATTTGTTAATTTATTTTTTCTTTGTATTTAGTGATTTGTATTTCATCTGTATTTCTCTTTACCTTCTCTTCCTAATGAACATCATACTCTTTGGAAGCTTCATTTTTAAGTCAGTAGCCCCTGGTGGCACTTGTTCCATATGAATAGGGTTCATCTTCTAAATAATAATAATAATAATAATAATAATAATAATAATAATAATAATAATAATAATAAAATGCAGATCAGGATTTTTATCTAAATTAGTCATAAGCACATGTCTTCAACATATACGCAGTATGTATTACAAATGAAATGACTCCGGGACACTGACATTCATAAGATGAAAAAGTCGTATGCTCGGAATATAATTGCTATATTTACACAGCCATTATACCCCTTTATACAATCTCGATAAGGTATGCATAAATAAATCCTACGTGGAGTCGCACACAGTCAAATACCCTTTAAAAATGTTTTCAAGTTTACGCACAAAAAATTGCCTACACATAGTTACACAGTACACTCGCACCTTACTCAAACTCACGTACAAGGGAAGGTACACACATAACGCAGGATATAATTCATTCTGCTATGTAGCCTGGCATTTACTCAAATGCCGATTCACACATTACCAGGTCTCCAGGTTACCAGATCTGCTCTTGGGTCATTGGTTCTATCGACCAAAAGTCGACTGAACAGTGATTTTTGAATCCCGTAATGTGAACGTTCAACATTTGAACTATCTTTACAATGAATCCTCTCAAAAGGATGTGTCAACCTATGAAAAACATCATATTACATGTCAGGGCATTTTAAATTTGGTGACAACTCTCTCCACCTCTTTTTTAAACTACATTTCGTATTTAGCCCAAACACTATTCACGAGTGTCAAAGGGATTTATTGTTTTCACAGCAAAACAAAATAGTAAAGAGCGTCTCAGTGACGATTTCATATGCTCCAATTACCGAGTACAATTACGTGCCAAAAATTGAAACTCCCTGCGAAAACAGTAAGAAATATGCACATTTAGCAGCTTTTATACTATTGAACAAAAGTGATAACTCAGAAAATCTCGTGTCAAAATACAAAAGGAAAAAAGAAATCTATATAAATACCTGCTTCAGGTAAAAACCCTCTTTTGTCATCTCATAAATCTTGATGCGCCGTCACATAAATGTTAAATACAGGCAACAGACCTTTACTGTTATCAGTCATTTGCTTATTAGGGTCATTAAGACAATTCTAAGTGTTATGACCACAGGTAATTTGGGGCATTTGTACCTCTAGTGTTTGCATGACCTCCTGTTATTGCCACTGAAATTTTAGTCAGCATGAAATGAAAAAATATTGGTAATCATATATGTATCTCTTCAGAAGTAGTGTTTTTCTTTATCTGTTCAACTTTTCCATGGATTTTTGGAAAGCAAAACTTCTTGTGATACATATGATAACTTAAAAGTCTTTCTTTCAAGAGAAGACGTTAGCATTTCGTATTATTATGACCCCCTGAAGTCTCGAAAGAGGCAAATTTTGGAAAAAAAATATCTATAATATATATATATATATATATATATATATATATATATATATATATATATATATATATATATATATATATTATACATATACATATATATTTATATATATACTTATGTATATATATATATATATATATATATATATATATATTATATATATATATATATATATATATATATATATTCCAAAAAAGTAGTCTTGATTACGTTTGAGATCTAACTTATTTTTTATCAGTAATTTTGGAGTTATGTTTTCCATGCCGGTAAGTGTATTATTCTATACAAATTATCAAATAGGTAGAATAAGGTGTATATACACATAGATTAGTACAATCTTGAAATCCAAGTCCTTAACACGAAGAATAACGTGACGTGAGCCATCATTCTTCTCCGATGAAATTTCAAAATTCTCCAAATTTAAAATACCATTATTATTATTATTATTATTATTATTATTATTATTATTATTATTATTATTATTATTATTATTATTATTATTATTATTATTATTATTATTATTATTATTATTATTATTATTATGAACCCATTTCATATGGAACAAGCCCATAGGGTCCCCGTTGACTTGAAATTCAAGCTCCGAAGAATATTATTTTGTTCATTCGAAAGAAGTAACAGAACGTAATGGGAATTACAGAAATACCCGGTTTGTGTCATTCAACCCTTTCCCACCCATGAAATTTGAAATGAATACCCTTTATAAATACACTGAGCAGATACCAGGTAAGAGAAGTGACGTGAAACCCATATCTAGTTTGCTTGCAGCGTAAGGAGAGAGAGAGAGAGAGAGAGAGAGAGAGAGAGAGAGAGAGAGAGAGAGAGAGAGAGAGAGAGAGAGAGAATAATTTTGCAACTGACCATTCTGAAGCGACTGTGAGTCTTCCTTTCCATGTAATCCTTGAACAAGGATTAATAGCCTTAAAGACGTCTCCCCTCCATTATCTTTTATAATGAAACTAATTACTTCAAAAGAAAAAATACCCTCCACACGTAAACCTTCCTAATGTGTTCGTGATAAAGATGACCTTATTTTTTAATGAGGGGCACTATCATAAAGTACACTATTATCATTGCGTAATCACGTTTGAACGTGTTACGGACACGAGATGCCCTTAGCGTGCCAATCCACATGTGCACTATTTTCTTTATGGATAATTTTATACTAATTTTTGTCAACTATCATCGTGTTAATTTCATACACACAACTTAATCTTTTTTTACTACAAAATTTCTTACAAAATCATTCATTGTTTTATATATATTCGTGAACAATTCACACCAATTTGAACTGTCCCTAAACTTCATTTTAATAATCATGAAATATTATGAAAGAGCACCCCTCACTGCATGAAATGCACGAAATGAACACCATGCTACATGATTAATGATTTACGTTATCCATAGAGCGAAATGTAATCTCTCTGATGGCTGTGGTGAGATGCTACATAGGATTTATTGGGCGACTTATTAATGCATTAAATTTGCATAGCAAATCTGCTTCACGGGAGTGAATTTATGCTTGTTTGATACGTATAATTAAGGCCTCTCACTCTCACCCTCCCCACAACTCTCTCTCTCTCTCTCTCTCTCTCTCTCTCTCTCTCTCTCTCTCTCTCTCTCTCTCTCTCTCTCTCTCTCCTAAGTATTATTCTGTTTCTATAAGTCTGTCTGAAAGTCTTTTTCTTTCTTCCTCTCTCTATTGCAAGTCATACAAAGAAAATACTATGCATATCTGTTTTTCTCTTTCCCTCTATTGTGATGATGAAGAAAAATACCATAAAATGCAATATTTTTATAGATATACATACTTGCATACTTACATACATTCATATAAACATACACACAAAGTCACACACACACACACATATATATATATATTAGCTTTTTATCACATACATCAATTGTTCTGCATTAGTTAGAATACTAAAAGGACCTCCTCATTCAAACTGGGTATCTAATGGGTTTTATTCAAAAAGGTTTACAAAGCTTTGCTGGATTGAACAGTCCACATTATCAAGTATCCACAGATACTTGATAATGTGGACTGCTTGCCAAGAAAGCTTGTAACTTTTTGAATAAAAACTCAACATATATATATATATATATATATATATATATATATATATATATATATATATATATATATATATATATATATGTGTGTGTGTGTGTGTGTGTGTGTGTGTGTGTAACTATAAACAATGATAGACTGATGGAATCTCTTGAATTTTGAGACTCATACCATCTGTTACTTGTCATAAACAAGTCATGCACTGGTGAATATGAACAAAAAAATGCAATGAATAATTCTCTAATAAACTTGTACAGAAAATGGGGCCAGATATTCTCTCTCTCTCTCTCTCTCTCTCTCTCTCTCTCTCTCTCTCTCTCTCTCTCTCTCTCTCTCTCTCTCTCTCTCTCTCTCTCTAAAAGAATTCACTTCCTGCAAAATCTCAGTTTGGCTATCTTTGGAAAAAACTATTCGAGTCACTTCCTCATAGAAGCATTCTCTCTCTGTCTATCTCTCTCTCTCTCTCTCTCTCTCTCTCTCTCTCTCTCTCTCTCTCTCTCTCTCTCTCTCTGTGTGTGTGTGTGTGTGTGTGTGTGTGTGATTCTCTCTATATATAAATCAGACAAGGCCATATCAATTACTCACTAAAATAGGAGTCTCAGAATATTCCAGCGGGTTGTGCTCAGTTGTATCCTCTATAATTCGCTTCCACTAATTTGCCTCCTAATGACTAAGCATAGCTTCCTCCTCCTCCTCCTCCTCCTCCTCCTCCTCCTCCTCCTCTTCCTGTACCACTCGCATTGAGAGGTGTCTCAATATCAGAAATGAAATACATATTGCTAAGAGAGAGAGAGAGAGAGAGAGAGAGAGAGAGAGAGAGAGAGAGAGAGAGAGAAGAGGGGGGGGTGCTGCATCATATTTGAAGCTAATTTTGAGGTGATATCATCAGTGGTTGCCAAAAACGTCTGATTTTATCCCTTAAAATATCACATGATAAATTCCTGTTATTTTCCGGTTTCGAGTGTTTTAACTTCATGAGTTAAATTCTCTTCCTTATTTAATACTATGTATAAATATCTAACTAAAAACGCACAAAAATGGCTTAAGCAACAACTCTATGGACATTGAACTGGAAGAAAATTACAAGTTAAGGATATGATAGCAAATATGGAATAAATGCAACAAATGACCTTCAAAGAATATATATATATATATATATATATATATATATATATATATATATATATATATATATATATATATATATATATATATATAATATATATATATATATATATATATATATATATATATATATATATATATATATATATATATAATATATATATTATATATATATATATATATATATATATATAATATATATTATATATATATATATATATATATATATATATATATATATATATATATATATATATATATATATATATATATATATATAATAATAAACATGTAAACAGATGTTATCAGAACCAAAGAGCCATACCAACGCTGAAACCTGGAGCAACAAGGCATTCTTGATCATAAAAATTAATAGAAATAGTACAAACGTCTTCTGTATCTTTTGTCAATGAAAGGGTTAGGACAGGTTTTCAGATACTTCCCTCTCCTTCCTTCCTTCAACTGTTGTTTCCAGAAATGTTTCATCTCAAGCCTTCAAATAACCTTCCCAGAAAGGGGAAGGGATATCTCGCCCGATATCTTCCCTAGATACCAAAATGGCTGAGTGTCGTCTTGTGCAATAAATCCCGGGAGCTGCATTGCACTGAATAGGAACAAATTCGCGTGAGCGTGCTTTCGGAAATCCCACCAGTGCAGAAGATATTTGAATTCTCTCAGAGCCTGACAGGAGCTGATGGAAAGTTGAAGCTTAAAGGATAGGAGACAAACACTTTTTGATAAGGATATCAAAGGATTTTTCATTGAAGCTTTTATCATTATTATTATTATAATTATTATTATTATTATTATTATTATTATTATTATTATTATTATTATTATTATTATTATTATTATTATTCAGAAGATGAACCCTATTCACATGGAACAAGCTCACCACAGAGGCCACTGACTTGAAATCCAAGTGTCCAAAGAATGTGTTCATTAGGAAGAAGTAACAGAAGGTAATGGGAAATACAGAAAGAAGAGATCTCACTTATTAAAAAAGAAAAAATAATTTAATAAATTAATAAATTGAAATGCATTAGAATGCAAGAAGAATAGTATTAGGACGGTAATGCATTGCATCTCAGCTTGAACTTTTGAAGTTCCAATTGAATGAAATACTCAGGGAGTAATAATTTTATATGGAGAAGGATATTTAGGAAAACTATTTGACAAGTCAAGGGGTTCCAAAGAATTTGGACAGCGCCACCCACTGAAGTAAGTAAAAGCTGAAAATAAATAAGTAAAGATTTTCTTCCTGTCTGCAAGAGAATAACAGTAAAGAAAACAGTACGTCAATGCCTCATGATATCAAAAGTCAAGACAAGGAATTATCGCAAAAAACAATAATATAATGGATAATATTTGCAAAGATGACGAGCCGAATTATTCAATATACATTTATACTACATCAAGGTATTTCTTCAAAATACTTCGTCAAAATTATTAAAACAATTTAAATGAACCCCTGAATAGTTTTAGCTGAATCAAATAAGTAATTTTGTTTGCTAAGGTTTCTTAAAGTTATAAGTTATTTACCCTACAATCGGCTGACCACTATGGTAGCCATATTGAGAAATCCCACTGTATGCAGAAGGCCCCGATGGAACCTCCGGAGAGATGAAATAAATTTGCCTTATATAAAACAGACCCGTGTTTGATAAGGCTCGGGGGTGGAAAGATCCCATATTTTTGGAGGAAACCTCAATGTAGAATTTCACAAAATTGGAATTAAATCCCTAGGAATAAACATCAGATTTCTATCTCGTCTTTCGCAAGTAAACGGAAACAAAATTTGCTGCAGTTTTACACTGGATATAACCAGCTGGATATAACAAACCCGTCGCCTTGTTGTCCTGACTTATGCCGAATGATATTTCCATCATAATTAGCTCTATGTCGTATTTCATTGCATCAAGGTGCTAGTCATAACGCAGAAATTCATTTTGAATAAAAGACTGTTCATCAGAAACTGGGAAATGAGAGAGGGAGGGAGGGTGCCTCTTCAACAAAGGCATACAAAAGAAACTGGGAAATGAGGGAGGGAAGAAGGGTGCCTCTTAAACAGAGGTATAAAAGAAACTGGGAAGTGAGGGAGGGAGTGTACCTCGTAATCAGAGGCATATAAAAGAAACTGGGAAAGGAGGGAGGGTGTCCCTTAAACAGAGGTATATAAAGGAAACTGGGAAATGAGTGAGGGAAGGAGTGCACTCTTAAACAGAGACATATAAAAGAACTGGGAAATGAGTGAGGAAAGGAGTGTGCCTCTAAACAGAGACATATAAAAGAAACAGGAAATGAGTGAGGGGAAGAGTGTGCCTTTAAACAGAGACATATAAAAGAAACTGGGAAATGAGTGAGGGGAAGGGAGGTGGCCTCTTAAACAGAGACATATAAAAGAAACTGGGAAATGAGTGAGGGAAGGAGTGTGCCTCTTAAACAGAGACATATAAAAGAAACTGGGAAATGAGTGAGGGAAGGAGGGTGCCTCTTAAACAGAGGCATATAAAAGAAAATGAGAATTGAGGGAGGGAAGGAGAGTGCCTCTTAATCAGAGGCATATAAAAGAAACTGGGAAATGAGGGAGGGAGCGGGGGTGCCTCTTAATCAGAGGCATATAAAAGAAACTGAAATGAGGAGGGGAGGGGTGCCTCTTAATCAGAGGCATATAAAAGAAACTGGAAAGGAGGGAGGGAGGGAGGGTGCCTCTTAATCAGAGGCATATAAAGGAAACTGGGAAATCATGCGTTTTCAAATATTTTTTTGCTATAAAAACAAGTGAGGTTATTGTTCGGTAAGATCATTTGTCACTTCAGTTCAAAATTATAAGGAAATGCGTGAATAATAAAGAGAATAATAAATCAAACGGGAATTAACAAAAGATAATAACGGATCGATAAAAAATATCTAGCAATGATAAAAATCATAACTTCCCGTAACAAATATACGCATTATCGAAATATACTCTACAAACTTATATTGCGCAAATGTATCAGTAATTATTTTGTTACAGTACACGAAAAGAGACTTAAATGAAAAACAAAAACACTCGTAGTCTGAAGCACTTGCATGTCCAGTGCTCAAAAATGATTTATCCAGCCTAATGATATATATATACATAGAAGTTTTATGGCATATTTTAATTAGCGTAATAGATGAAAAATAAAGTTTAGAGAAGGTAAAGCATAAGTAGTTCTCTGTATGAAGTATAATCAGCGAATTGATGGAGCCTGTTATCACCTGCGTGAAGGGAATAGGAACGTAGCACAGATTTTACTCAGTGGCTTTCTTTTTCTAAGTGGAGCCGCACTAAAGTACAACTATACAGAGGAAAAATTAATAAGACTTAGCTTACGACATAATGATATACTGTAACGTTTAGTGGGAGGTCCTCTTTGCTGCTTATGCTCAAGAGGATCAAGATGGGTTCCTTGAGATTCAGGGGCATACTGAATTTCCAGCCAAATTTTCCATAACATCAAGTATCTTTTACATTAGAACTTCCGCTAAAAACATGAAAATTCCATTCTGTATTATAAAACCGTATATGCTTTAAATTCATCATGATTTTTCTCATTATGTGTGTGACGAACAGAAATTTTAACTTTCGTTTTGAAATGTTTCAAAAAATATGATTCAAAGCCAAAGGATTTAATTTACATGGAAGCGAGTGCAAAATCGATAATCCATTTGGTGGTATTTTTCTCATTTCTTATTTTCTGTACGATGCTCTACCTATTACTTCTAAAGAAGTTAATTTACTACAGCTATCACTGAGTGATATATTTAAATACAAAATAAAAAAAAATCCCGTAAAATGTTCTTAAACAGTGTCAGATGACCTTTTTCAGCTTCACAATCAAATTGATTTATTTCGACGTATTCATCTTTTAATTAACATTGTCCTCTTCCGGAGTGGACAGGTCTTGGATAATTTCATTTCTAGCATCAAGATGAACACACACACTCTCTCTCTCTCTCTCTCTCTCTCTCTCTCTCTCTCTCTCTCTCTCTCTCTCTCTCTCTCTCCAGTCCTAAAGCTAAAGCTACTCTAAGCCTTAGGATCATTAGGGTTTAAGAGCCTTCATCTGATTAAGTCCCCATAGGCCTTCCGCCCATCTAGGAGCCTAGGAGATCTTTGCTGACTATCCTTTACTGAACTCAAAACAGTACTTGTTCAACTCCAATGGAAATTCGACAGCTCCTGCTGAGACTGAAAGAGGTTCATAGTGACAATCAACCTCTGTTCGAACTCGTGTTCACGTGCTTTAAAATGAAGATATCCCTCGTCCTGAATTTCCTGCCGTTCACGTCCTACAGTTGTGAGCTGTCCGAACTCAAGGCTTGGAATCTTTTTCATTTTTTTCTTAACTTTACGCTTGGTTGGCGTAGGATTTTAGGCTGGTATCTGGCTGGCTCTGTCGGAAGCTTTCGTTCCCTTGTCACGTGTTTTAGGTTGTCAAATTCTTTCATTTTGTGAATTTCCTTTATGTTTTTAGCAATTTTCCTGGTTTCTGAAAAGTCATTGGGAATCTGGGTCGTTTGATCTTCCATTTCTCGGAATGTCAGCTGGTTTCGAAAACCTGGCTGTTAATAGTTTCCTTTTTTTGATGAATTTAAAAAAGTCTGTTTCATCGTTTGTCGGTATCTTTCAGAGAGTTTTGTACTTTTTTTTCAGTCTCAAGATGTGTTTTCTAATTTACTTCAACAGCTCATCGTAGGATGATGTATTTTAATTTTATTTTTTTTACCTACTGAGCAACCATCTGTCCTGCTGTTCATGGGGAGGGGCTTAGGTACTGGTGGTATGTGTATAAGGTGGGTTTCTAAAACATTGTGCAATAGGACCAAAGACAGTGAAGTCAACTAGATGTACTGCTTTAATCCATTCCTGCCGGAAAGCGGCATGTAAAATAAAAAAAAGGGGATAGGACTTTCCAATTCGTAAAAAAAAAAGTAGACCAGAGAGGTTATAGGAGTAAGAAAATAAGAAAGCAGGAAGAAAATTCCACAGCTCGTAACCATAGAATTGACATTTCAGTTGGTTACATAAAAAACGCAGTACAAAATTAGGAATAAATAAATAGTATTAGCTCTCAGCGAAAACCTGTTACAGTAAATTTACAAGAATCCCAGCAAACGGCACAGAGGAACCCAGTTTGAAAGAATCATCGTTTCATGAGCCCTGACCTCTGCTTCTGGGAAAAACCAAGATTTATATCATCAGCTAATCTGACAGCGGAAAAAGGAGAGAGAGAGAGAGAGAGAGAGAGAGAGAGAGAGAGAGAGAGAGAGAGAGAGAGAGAGAGAGAGTGAGTGAGAGAGAGAGAAACGTGCTGATTTG
The DNA here is from genome assembly GCF_040412425.1 of Macrobrachium rosenbergii. NCBI lineage: Eukaryota > Metazoa > Arthropoda > Malacostraca > Decapoda > Palaemonidae > Macrobrachium > Macrobrachium rosenbergii. The sequence goes on from NC_089789.1 coordinate 28,270,749, forward strand.
ATCAAAGGTATTTTTTTCTCCTCTTCAAGAGCGTACTTGCTAACTGTATAGCTTTACGGTCAGAGCCCACGATACCAGTGCCTGCAACATCATCACTGTTAAAAAAAAAATGCATATTAATAGTAGGATAAAACCCACCTACGAGACATGCTTCGAAGAGAAAATTTTTCCATCAATGACAACAATTTACGAAAGTGACACAAACAATAACAATATCTTTTAAATAACATTCCAAGTTTCACAGGCCCAGATGTGCAGTCAGAAATCCTCAGGAAATTCTGGAAATCATAGATTCAGATTCTGCTTCCTGCGCAGTCTTCCCGAAACTATTTGCATCGAAACGCCTTAGAATGATAAACCATTCCTCAAATCACATCGCTGTCTTTTAAGCAGGGTCATTGCATGTGATTTGAGGCATCCTTCTTGCAGTACCTGTTCGGGAACCGACGTGCCTGAGAGAGAGAGAGAGAGAGACTACAAAACCCATTTTATCATTTTGCTGAAAAATACTGTAATCAGTTTTCTTATGACAAACATGTTGGAAACTTATAGACACTCGTTAAAAGTTTAACGACAAGAAGGAGCTCGTTTAACGCCACTCTATCATAACAAGGAAACTTAGTAGAACGCTCGTTCCTGTCTCTTATAAAATGTGGGAAAAATTTAATTTCCAAAATTCAAGTACTACATTCGATTTATTAATATGCTGATATTGCAAGTCGTTGCCTTAAGGGAAGGGTCACTAGTACAGCATAAGAATTATTTTATTATCATTTTATATTAATTAGTGTATGAGCTACATCTGCGTCTTTTTCGTTCCTCATCTTTAAACGGATCATTATCCACTGAGGAAAAACGACTAAACTCTGCAAATACGACAACAATATCAGAAGCTTACAAAACCGCGGGTGTTTTCTTCCCGGTTATAAATGAAACGCAAAATCTTTTTACATAAACAAACGAAAGAGATCATCTTGAACTTTCCATGTAACAATATCCATAAATAAATCATGACGTCATGAGGATACTTTCAACTTTTCCCCATTTCCCTTCATCCATTTATGTTTTCCTTCGAGGGATAATTATCTGGTTTTTCCATCCGCACGTTTCCAATCGCTGTGATGTACGAATACTAAAACGAAAAGGTATATTATAAAGTTGGGAGGGTAACAATGGAAAAAGGGCAAAACCAAAATAAGAAAAATGCAGGTTGCAATAGAACATAAATAATAAGGAAATAATATTAATAAAAAAGATATGAATTAACTATAATCATCTGTAAGAAAGAAAGAAAACCAGGTATTTGCAAAAGATGACGAAAATTAATGACAATCAAGCTTTCTTTTATATAAAAAAAAAAAAAAGTTATAAACCTGACTGGTGGTCAACTCTCTGATTCCTATGGAACTTCTGTCATTTGTCCAAAAGTTAAAATGACAATCCTTCATTTAACGTGCAATGAGCAGACGCAATGTAGTAAAATAACTAACTTTAAGAGTCTCCTCGTTATGGGGTGGTTAGGAAAGTTTACAGAGAAAGACACGGGTTTCTTTTTCGTTTGGAAATCCAACGCCTAATCAGACCACAAAGATCAATTTTAGTTTTCTGAAAAGAAAACTACTGTGCCGGCTTTGTCTGTCCGTCCGCGCTTTTTCTGTCCTCATTTTTTCTGTCCGTCCTCAGTTCTTAAAAACTGCTGAGGCTAGAGTGCTGCAAATTGGTAAGTTGATCATCCACACTCCAATCATCAAACATACCAAATTGCAGCCCTCCAGCCTCGGTAGTTTTTATTTTATCTAAGGTTAAAGATAGCCATAGTCGTGCTTCTGGCAACGATGTAGGATAGGCCAAAACCGAACCATGGTTAAAGTTTCATGGGCCGCGGCTCATTCAGCATTATACCGAGACCACCGAAAGATAGATCCATTTTCGGTGACCTTGATTATACGCTGTAGCGGCTGTACAAAAAAAAAATCGATTGCTCCGAAGAAGCTTCGGCGAATTTTTAATTGGTTTTTAATGGAAAAAGTTTCTAGGAAAGGTTTAATTAAGCCACATAAGTCAGTTTTTTTTATTGGAAAAATAATGTCTAGGAAAGGTCTAATCCAAGAGGAAACATGCCTATAAAAGTGTGCTAAAAACTTTCATGCCAGATAGTTAATATAATTTCGCATATTTTAAAGAGTATAAGGATTTCCCTTCTACCTCAGATCTGAATCCCGTTACGACATTATGCCTCGAGAGCACCCGCATTATACGCCTCTTCCGTTCTATTTCTTCACCTTTCATCTTCCTAACTTTGTGGTTCTTCAAGGTTAAAGGGAAGAGGTTCATTTTGTTTGATTTTATGAACTCATGTGTATATATATATATATATATATATATATATATATATATATATATATATATATATATATATATATATATATATATACATATATATATATACTGTACATGCATATATATATATATATATATATATATATATATATGAAATTTTATCATATATATATATATATATATATATATATATAGTTTTTATATAATCTTTATCACACCGTAAAACAATCATGATGTTGTTTAATATCAATTCAAAGCTACTTCCAGAAATATCCGCGATGGGGATATTCCCGAAATAGCGTAATTGGATATTAAACAACATTTGTAGCTTCATGATTATATGTATATATAGGTGTGTGCATGCATATATATATATATATATATATATATATATATATATATATATATATATATATATGTATATATATATATAATTATTAACTTTATCACATACACAATTGTTCTGTGCATCAGTAGAATTACTAACAGGACCTCACTCAAACTGGATGGTATCTAGTGGAGATTTTTAATCAGAAAAAATTACAAGCTTTCTTGGGCAAACGGTCCTCATTATCAAGTATCCGTACATGCCATCCAGTTTGAATGAGGTCCTGCTAGTAGAAAAAAAAATATATGTATATATATATACATATGTGTGTGCGTTTGTGTGTGTGTGTGTTTGTGTGTAGATTTAGTTTCTTCTACGGTAAACTTTTCGTACACATTCAATGGAATTCCATGTAACATTATAGATATCAGATTTTATCTGGAACCCTAACCATTCTTGGCTGACAACTGAAATGTAATGTACTGGTTGCTGTGACTAACTTTACGTTAACATTTCCACAAAATCTTTCCATCGAATTTTTGTAAATGATTTTCCTCTCCTATCGAAGACAAATTTTCTTTTAACGCTTAATTTCATTCTTTTTTAAACCATCTCAAAAGATTTCACTCCTTGTGTTTATTTCCTTCGATGCTAGGCCGAACCAAGTCTGCTGGAATCTCTCTAGGTCTTCAATATGCAAAGCTAGATCTGCATCACAATTCTACAGCATAATGCTATTCTGAGGAGGTAGTTGTATAATTCGTGTTAGTTCCAAACTCTCTCTCTCTCTCTCTCTCTCTCTCTCTCTCTCTCTCTCTTTCTATCGCAAATCAAATAGGTATCAGCCACCATGAAAAGTCACAGGGCACGAACGTTTCTAGATAAGGCATATCTGTGACTAGCGGATCCTAAAAATTTCATGGGAAGGGGGCTCCAATTTTTATATCATACATACACACACAGACACACACACACACAAACACACACACACATATATATATATATATATATATATATATATATATATATATATATATATATAAAATATATATTTCTATAATAGATTTTTATTTGTTCCCATTTCTATATTTCTCATTTATGTTATTATTATTATTTAAATCTTCAATATTATTTTGTCATTATTTTTCATGGGGGGCACGTGCCCAGGTGCTCCTCCCCCGCCCCTGGATCCGCTAGTGATCTGTGATTATATTTTCCTTGGGTTTCGTTTGAAGTGATTAGATGAACTTCCAAGCCGTCTCGGTCTCCCTTCCATGATTTAAAACCTCCCTTAGTTTCTCTAACAGTATCATTTCTCCCTATATCCTGCCATATGGCTGATGGTATTCTTAAAACTTTATCCTTAAATCGACACAAAGCTCTATAAAGTTACATTGTCATACACTGATTCATTTCGGTTTAGCAATACATTTCGTACTAGACTGATTTATAATCTTACTTCGTAAGCAATTCCAGTCTGCTGGATTCCCAAATCGTACTCAGCCTGTAAACGATTTGCTTCGTTTATTGCGTCACTAAATTCCAACTCAAGAGAAACTGAAGTGGTTAACAGCGTTCTGTTTACTGTATGTGAAGGGCTGAAGCCCCCAACTCTATTTCCACCTATTGTTTTCCAATGCAGGCATTCATCTAAAAAGACTCGCAATAATCTAAGCGCAAAACAGTAGACGGTGAAAGAGGGACAGAGAGCAACGACGTGTTGTAAATCTCAAAGAGAGAAACAAAATTCAAAATCGGGAATTATTCCCATAAGAATTTCTCCTCTAACACGCCTACTCTTCTTCACACACATCACTCTTCCCATGTACTTAGGCTACATAAAAGTCTTGACCGCTCTCTATAAAAGAACCCTTTTATATCTACTAAGGTAAGTAGGGGTTTTTCCCTATTCCAGGAAAAATTCTTTTGATTCAATAGAGAAAGAGAGAGAGGGGCGGGGAGAATCGAATGAAAACCAGATAATATACTTGAAATACTTTAGTTTTGACGTAAGTGTAGCTTTTCTGTGGGGAGCAGTGTGTATTGGCTTCTCTTTTTTTTATTTAGTTAAGCTTTTTTCAAAAGATACTCGTATTCCAACAAAAGCGAGCTATAGGTTCCTCCCTCCCACACCTCCTTCAGGATAATTGCGTTCCTATGTTTTTTTTTTTTTTTTTTTTTTTGCTTAGTTTACTTACTACTAGTAAGTGTTCAGTTACCAGTTGTGTTCTACCCATTTAGAGAATTCTTTGAGACCAAGTATTTAGAAGCTATTTTGTTAAAGTTGCATTCCTTTCAAATATCTTCACTTCACGTTAAATCCTGTAACATATTCTGATTTAAGGTGCAGTTCAAATTATTTCAACTGTGTTGGGCGTTACAACTTTTGAGGTTAGTCATTCACAGTAATAACACATCTACAAAGTTTGAGTTTGCTTTCATTTCTGATCTTCATTTGAAGATTCTCTCTCTCTCTCTCTCTCTCTCTCTCTCTCTCTCTCTCTCTCTCTCTCTCTCTCTCTCAGTCGTCAAATGATATAAAAAACTCACAAAAAGTCATTTTTGAAAGGTACCTTAATCGAAAAAGTTTTAATGACTTCCAGGCAAGCACAATGCTTCGGTGTTTATATAACCGTATCACCACTAAGTCAGACTGCTAATGGCCCATAAAAGAGATGTACTAACGTAGACGCATCACAAAAACATTTATGCGGGGGTTTCTTGAGAAATTTCTATATCGCGATCGTATGTATCTGTCAGAAAGGATTATAATATGTAGCAGTAAAATCATCATTACCCTCATCATAATGCTTTAACAACAATAAAAGACCTCCATGATTACCTGATTTTGCTAATAACAAACGTGGCCATTCTGATTAACATCCAGATACCTCCAGCTTTCTGCCCTTCAATTGAATCATCCCTAAAAGAGAAAATAACTTGTTTACTCTGCCCTAATGCTATCTATGAGCACCCTGGATTCCATCATATGTAAACAAAGGAATAAGGAAGATCTCGTGATTACCTTGCAATTTTTGCTACTACCCCCCCTTTGGAGTAATATTATTATTATTATCATTATTATTATTATTATTTTTATTATTATTATTATTATTTCTATTAGTACTTATTATTAGTAGTAGTAGTAGTAGTAGTAGTAGTAGTAGTAGTAGAAGGGATGCAATACCGAGACAGAATGAACTAATATTAGCCGTTAATGACTTCATTGCTTAGTCTTTAATGAATACCATGCAAGTATAAAAATTGCTAACTTTTAGTTAGGTGTTCATTTTCTGTAACGAAATGTTGCGTATCCAATATTTTTTTTTATTTGCATCGCCGCACTAGAAACTAATCGCTAAAATGGCACATAATCGAACGGATGAGTCTTAAATGAATCCCCTGAACAGAAAAAAATCCACAGCATGAACCACCTCATACCCTTTCATCAACAAAGTCTAGAGAAATATAGAGAATGAGAATGAATTTCCATCTTCTCACTGAAGAGAACATGCATCACTTGGATGTGTCTTCCACCACTGAAGGTGTCAGTACAATACAAATCTGCTTCCTGATGCAGTAAGCACAGAAAAATTATCCAGTGTACTAACGAGAATGGTCAACCTACTTTGTGCGTGACGTTTTAAGTAGGAAAGTGTTGTGTAATCGCAGCTACCGGTATACTGAATTCATACTGAACCATCTGAGAGCCTAGGAAATGCTTCCCTGTCTTATTAACTCTGGGGCAATTAACGCCAAGAGAGAAGATTAATGCAAAAATTGCATGAGAATTATTGTTTGTGCTTTGCCTGCCTTTACCGCAAAAATACCAATCGACCAACCACCAACTACTGGCTGGTGACCCTGGCTGTTTATGATAGCTATGCCTTCCAACCTGGCACCCCCCCACCCCCGCCTCTTCCTTTATGAATTATTGTTAGTATTTTCTTAATTGCTATTCAAACCGCTCTACCGTAGAATCAGTTTCTGGGGCCGTAAAACTGAAATTGACCTAATATCCTGCAATGCAAGAGCAATCTCCAGAGAATTTATATTCCTTCGAGAATGTGTCGTGTATACCGATGTAACTAAGGACCTGGTCATATGATCACTTCTGTTCCAGAGAACATTACGCTCTGCCACGAAAAGGTACCTGCATATCTCAGTGTGAATATTCACAAAAATGAAGGATGGCGTGATCTTGATAAAAAAAAAAAAAAAAGGCTTTCTCCTCTGTATAAAGCAGGCACCCACATGGAGGACACTGTCGGAAGAATAGCACCAAACTTCCAACATCTGTCAAGGGTAACCAATAATTCCTTAGACTAGGCATTAGTTTCTGTCGAACCCCAACTCCCGAATCCCGTCCACATACTCGAGGGAGGAGAGAGGCCATTACATGGCCGTGATGCCATACCCTCCCTCAAGCGCCATATTCTCCACGGAAAAAAAAAGATTAGATCTGCTGGATGCAACAGAAGATCGACCACCACTTCCTCTTCCTCTTTGGCTCCAGTAGAAGGAAGGTACATCACCACCAAGAAATTCGGTCGAGGACTGTAACTTAATAATTAAGAAACAGGCTTGCTAAGATAGTTACAAGATATGGAGCAATGATGTCCATTATTTTCATTTCCCATTGACTGAATACCATAAATGGAACTGTCAAGAATATCAATGGACTCCTGCTGACTCCAGTCTTTATATAAACCCTGAATAAGCACGGCATCACTACGAATGGTAACCATCACACACCAGAGTGATCTCACCATCCACCTACCATTTCCTTTAGACTTCTTGGCATTATGGCATGCAATACCATGAGGCGCCAATATTATGGTCTTAGGCGGAATCTGTTACTTTTGAGCAGGATCTGCAAAAAATGAGTAAATAAATAAAACTTAAACGGCATCTCTGCATTGCAAGAAACTCTCCTTTCGTCACACGATGTAGGTCCCGTTGCTAAGTAACCAGTTGGTTCTTAGCCAAGTAAAATAAGTCTAATTCTTCGGGCCAGCCCTAGGAGAGCTGTGAATCAGCTCAGTGGTCTGGTAAAACTAAGCTATACTTATTTTGATCTTGCTATCTGTGCCAAGCTGCCCAAACGGTGTTAATATCTTTCTTGGTGCAAGATTTTAGAATAGTGAATATTATTTAGAAAATCAGTTACTCGACTACTGCATGACTAAGAAAACAATTACTTTAATGATCTAACACGCCTTTGTCAAAATCACTCTCTTCAAATTAGTGGATATCATTCCTGACCCAACCGTAATACAATTACAGCAACACGGCTGAAGCATTATTCCACATCTCACTGTCTGCCTAAGTTCAACCTAAGTCCCTTTCGAACTATAAATCCCGTTTGTAACAACCCTAACTGTCGAAACGGCCAGCACACGGTATAGATTAGCTAATCCTTTCTGCACGTAATAACCGTGGAGCCAAATTTAGACCGACTAAAGCCTACGTGCAAACTTTGTTCGAGACTTTCTTGATTAAATAGAACGCAATTAATGGGTTAATGTGTTAGTCCGTTAAATGTTCTCTAAGTAGAGATGAAAATGTTTTCTTATGGGTTATCAAAACTTCAAATACTTAGACTTTTGATAGATTGAGAATGAAATTAATGGCCTTTCCACGAAAGATGACGTCATAAACTTGCCATGAAAGATGATGTCATAAACTTGCCATGAAAGATGGCATCATAAATCTTGCCATGAAAGATGACGTCATAAACTTGCCGTGAAAGATGACGGACGTCATAAATCTTACCATGAAAGATGACGGGTCATAAATCTTGCCATGAAAGATGACGGACGCCATAAATCTTGCCATGAAAGATGACGAGTCATAAATCTTGCCGTGAAAGATGACGGCCGTCATAAATCTTGCCGTGAAAAATGACGTCATAAATCTTGCCATGAAAGATGACGGATGACGTCATAACGTGCCATGAAATATGACGTCATAAACTGGCCATGAAAGATGACGTCACAAATCCACTACTGCTATTTCAAGAGAAGAAAAAAACAGAAGAATCATTAATTTATTTTTTGTAATTATCTTTTACAATCACATTTTCAATTTGTCCCCAGATTAAGTTGTCACTTCCAGATTCAGTTGTCATTACGAAATCATTTCTGAATATGTATTATTAAATGCAAATTCATAAGTTTAATTATATGTATAATGCATCTTTCGTTTCAATGAATAATGGAGTTCGCAGTCCTTACATATTTATGAAATTTTATCGTTCGAGCACGGACATATTTCATATTTATTTTTTCCCTAAGTAAAAAATCTTCAAGTGTCTTTATAGATTTTCCTTTGAACAGGACACCAAACGTATATTTAGGTTTTGAATCTTTTGGTGATTGTTTGAATGAAGTTTAATTTATTTCAGTATAGTTAATATTGTCAAACACTGAAGAAATAATGGTATTTGTTTGTTTGCGTTGTTTCTGTCAGATAATTTGCCATTTATCGCTTTATGACTAAGCAACTACATTCAAATTGTGCTATGGGATGTGGGAGACTTCAAACCAGCAAAGAAGTGTAAATTTCCGGAAATAACAAACTCAACAGCAGGAACTCTTTTGAGTTCCTGCTGTTGTGTTATAATTATATCTGCAAAGGATCACCAATATTTTGATCTTGAATTACACATAAATACAAGATTCTATCTTAGAAGATTTTCAAACGTTGCTCAATGGGTAATTTTAATCCTTTAAAGATAAATATAAAACTAGCAGACCTCTTCAAATGCTGAATATCAAATAATCAAATATATTTCCTGAATATTTATTTTTTGGTAAAATATGTTATGGACTGTATCGAAATTGTGTTTGCCAAGAGTAATCCATTAAAGTAATTCCCAACTCCCGTTTATTTCCTTATTGTTCAGACTTTCGAAATGGACAAGGATTCCTTACAGAGCGCCGAGAACGTCATTCAAATCTGGCGTAGCCTTCAGCCAAGCACATGTTATCGGACACCAGTCAGTCGAAACAATATTCGAAAGAAACAATCTTGTTTCGAGTACAAATTGGAGGCGTCCCAGTCGGGATCCATCTCATTCCTATTTGCAGTGCGTATCCAAACGTAAAACTGATTCAAATGCTGCACTGGAGCGCTGACTAGACCCCTCCAGATGCAATTTGAAAGCAAAGCGGCGCTTTCCCTCGCAGTGGGCATTATTCCGTTCTCAATCCTCATGCATCCAGCAAAGTATTGAGTGGACGGTTTCTTGAATCAGCGAGGCGGTTTGAATGATCGGCTCGGCGAATCGAAGTTAGTCTTTCCGTCAAGGCGATCCTTTTCTTTGCGATAAATTGGAATTATTTTGCGCGGGTGTGAAAAATTTCACTGTTCGAGTTATCCCTCATAGATAATATACCGTCGTTATTCGTTATAACAGATTCGATAATTCCGGGTAATGAAACTGTACCCAAATATATTAATTGTTATGATACCACAAATGGACTATTGCTTATTTAATGAAAGGTATTGATACTGCGTTGACTATACCCCCATATCACAATCCAGGTTGCACATGTAAATAAAGTTCGTTCAAACATAATTACTAAAATATGATATCGTCGGCGGATGTAATTCCGTCAAGGATATCCTTTTCTTTGCTATAAAGTGGAATTCTTGTGTGTGTGTGTGTGTGTGTGTGTGTGTGTGTGTGTTTGTGTGCGTGTGTGTGTGTAAATTTCGTATATTTATGAGGAAGAATTGATTCACATGTTAGTAAATAATTTGTACTTGGTTGTTAAGAAGAATTCTATTAAGACTGATCGTGAAGAGATTCCTTAATTTTCTTGTTCATTCACAGACAATTAAAAAAGCATGCACACACACATACATACATACATATATATATATATATATATATATATATATATATATATATATATATATATATATATATATATATATATTCAGTGGTGCTGAAACACAAGTTCTGATATGAACTAATAAATCTTATTAAGCGTCTTAAATTCCAGTCTCACTACGTAGGGGAGAGAGAGAGAGAGAGAGAGTAATTTGGGGGGCGACTGGACAGCATTCATACATTCTCTGCTCACTTTAAGAACGTAATCCAATCTTAATAAAATTTCCCGGCAGAGATTTTGCATTTTTTTTTACATTCTGCAGCTTGTTCCCCGTCCTGCTTTATGACCTCTGATGGAAGTAAAGAAAAATAAAACGTTTTTCACTTCGAAAATAGCGAGAAAATTTTTTTTTACTGTGAGGGGAAAATATATTTTATTTGGGAATTTCCAACGACATGAGTTATTTAATATTAAGGAACGTCTCCTAAAGAGTTGCAAAGCAGTAATGAATGTTTATTAAGATCAGGAAGTCTCCTAAGGGCGGATGAAATCTCAGTAATATACTTCTGGATTCCAAAAACAATTCAAGACGACGTTGATACCATTATATCTTTTAGATTGACTAATTGATTATGTCTATTGAAACTGGCGCTACAATATCTAGGTTATTGACGCCATGATGAATTTAAATAGGAAACTAAAAATACATGAGTAATTTTAAAAAGAATTTCACAAAAAATATCTAAAATATATATGTATATAATCATATTTGTTCGAGTATATCAAGTGACTCCGACAGCTGAACTGCGCTTTTAATGAGATATAAAGGCGGTAGTTATGAGTGTGCTTATGTTTTGACAAACCCAGCAGCATTCCCTGAACAGTCAAGTAATTAACTGTAGAAATAAAAAACAAACAAAATCAAAGATTTAGATTTGGAAACTATGCCATCGCGGCCTAAAATAGAAGTATGCTCACGTAAAGAACGAAACATGAAAAAAAATTCTTTATTTTAACAGTAGCAGCTAAAATATATAACATTTTACCGTTACAGCAGGAGTATCTTCTTTTTGACGAAATGTTATAGGGATGGCCATCAAATCGCAATCAGACGGGAAGAGTTGGCAATTACTCTGATTCCTCTAAGATATTAATTACAGAGTAATGTATGAATTATTGTTAAATGTGAAACTAAAGAAACAGAAGTCCCCACAAAGCACGGGAATTCTGATCTGGCTGTGAAGTGGTGGCACTGGTTTTAAATTAAAAAAAATTGACTAGACTCTTAGCATTTAGGCGTTGGAATCCCTCATACTATCTTGATGTTAGGAGTCGCTAGACTTTATGAAACACTTGAAAATGAAGTATGGCTTTCATTTGGCATCAGTGAGGATATACAGCAGAAACAACCGTTGTCAAAGCCAGTAGTTTTGGGGCCATACTGATCAGATGATCCAGTGAAGATTTTGACCCCTGGGGGAGAGAGAGAGAGAGAGAGAGAGAGAGAGAGAGAGAGAGAGAGAGAGAGAGAGAGAGCTTTTGATTTCATGTTATGTTTTCATAATGGTTTTAAATATCTTCACAGATCCCATGATCACGGAAAAATGCATTTTCTAAGTTTATATAAATTAATATAAGCCACAGTAGGCACGGAGGAATATTTTTGAGTTCATCCAATATTTTCTCGTGTGTGTTATTTTTCATTTCTTTCTTTTATCTTTTACTCTAAAGCGAGAGAAAATGTGGAGAAAAAGAACTCCAAAGGCTCTGCCTTGCCTCAGGCTGACATGGTCGTGATAGTATTTCTATTATGCCTTTCGTCAGGATCCCGATAAGAGGTTACTGATTGGACGCTCTGACATTATCACCTTTAACCTTTCGGCTTTCGACTTTCCCTTCAGTCTTTCTTTGCAGTTCTTAAAGGCAGCAAGAAAGAGATTCATTTCTAGTTTTCTGTAAAGAAAACTATTGGGATGGCTATTTGTCTGCCCGTCCGCACTTTTTCTGTCAACCCTCAGATCTTAAAAACCACTGAGGCTACAGGGATACAAATGGGTATGTTGATCATCCACCCTCCAATCATCAAGCATACCAAATTGAAGCCCTCTAGCCTCAGTAGTTTTTATTTTATTTAAGGTTAAAGTTAGCCATGATCATGCGTCTGGCACCGCTATAGATGCCAACAACACAGGCCGTTGCTGAAAGTTTTATGGGCCGCGGCTGAGAGTTTCTTGAGTCGCGGCTGAGAGTTTCATGGGCCGTGGCTGAGAGTTTCATACAGCATTATACGCTGTACAAAAAAACTCGCTTGCGCCGAAGAAATTTCAGCGCATTTTTTTACTTGTTTATTTAGGTTTTAGATTTTACAGTCTACAAATTGCTCTCTTTGATGAGCAGCAGTAACCACACAAGGCAGGATAAATGAAAAATAGAATAATATGAATATTAATAACAATAATAACAAAAAATGCTTAGACATCTGCTGTACAAGCCAGGCTATCGACCCATCCAGTTGAAGCCTCACTCCTGTCACACTTTCTTTCACTAGACCCAGAGCCACTTCTTAGTAAATACCAGATCAATATTAAACCCAACCAGTTTATGAAATGTATAAGTGACATCGTAACTAAACTGTGGCATATTAACTGTTACTGCGAATATTCTGGTAAATAAGAAGAATAATTAAAAAGAACTTAACAGGAACAGAATTACGTGATATCCCCAAAAACCGAGCGAAGAGTAAATAACAATGAGAATCAATCATGGCAGCAAATAGCGGTCTTTGAACCAAGAAGATAAAACAATCACTTAATTAAACAGAGGTGACAAAGAGAATCTATTGGACTAATGCTACGTCTGCAAACATGCTGGATCAGGTGACATTCGAAGGGTCAGGTTCGAAGGCAATCACGGACATAAGCGAAGAGTAAACTTTGTTAATTTAACGATCGCTCTTGTAAAACAGTTTCAGAGGAAACAGACTTTGACCTATAATCAAAGTGTGTTCGTTAACGATAAGGAACAATTTAAAGTAAAAGAGTTGCCAATTCCACCGTTTCTCTAAAGCCTGCCATTTTTATGTGAATTGTTAAAAGGTACACTGTCCTCTTTCTCGTTTTACCTTGAAAACTTGCAATAACTTTTTTTCCCGAATTCATCTGAAAACAACGATTGACGTTGGGTTTTCCATCGAAATTCGTAAATTTGTTTTTGCGGGGACAGGGTGGAATTCAACTCCTGAGACATGAGTTTATTTTTAGTTTTCTGTAAAAGAAAACTATTGAGATGGCATTGCCTGTCCGTCCGCACGTTTTTGTCTGCCCTCAGATCTTAAAAACTACTGAAGCTAGAGGGCTGCAAATTGGTATGTTGATCATCCACCCTCCAATCATCAAACATACCAAATTGCAGTCCTCTAGCCTCAATAGTTTTTATTTTATTTAGGGTGAAAGTTAGCCGTAATCGTATTTGGGCACTGCTATAGGTACCAACAACAGAGGCCACCACCGGACCGTGCCTGAGTTTCATGGGCCGCGGCTAAGAGTTTCATGGGAAGTGGATGAGGCCACCACCGGACCGTAGCTGAGAGTTGCATGGGCCATAGCTGAAAGTTACATACAGCATTATACGCTGTACAGAAAATAAAAATGTCCATGATGCCTCGCTTCCAGATGGTTTTTTGAATATTCAAGTCTTGCAGAACAGTGAAAATAGTTCATATTTCTCGTAATCATCGAGTACCTCGAGATAATGTCTCTTACATTCTTCAGGCAGCTTGAGATAGCATTTCTTGTAGCTTAATCTCTAAATGTTTAAAAGGAAAATTTACCATTTCGTTGCTATACCAAAAATTTTCAATTAAATGTTATCCGCAAAAAAACTCCCTAAACGTAAATACCTTTTCTTCTTCTTCTTCTTCTTCTTCTTCTTCTTCTTCTTCGAGAGAGAGAGAGAGAGAGAGAGAGAGAGAGACAGACAGACAGACAGACAGAGACACACAGACAGACAGACAGACAGAGAGTATGAAATTTTAGGACTGCTTGCTATCAAGAACTGCTGTATTCAAATTGGCTTAAGATAAAATTTGGTGACAACTGTATCAACCTCCAAGAACTGGAAAGAAACCACATTTCATCTGGAACATCTTATCATAACCTATGAACAGTTTCTTGAGCAGCTGTAAATTCTTTCAATTCAATAATATCACTTCAGAATCAGTAATTTCCACCTAAAACTATAGGACAACAATAGGAAACATTTTTTCGAGAAAAACCTCTTTTAATCCAAATCTTCCCGTTGAAAATATCGGAATCTTTCAATCCTAATAAATCTGTGTCTCAGTAATGGCCTTGAGGTTGTCAATGTGAAATCAGCAAAATCGTTTAATGGAAGTTATCCAGTCATTCAATATACAAAGTAGAAAATTATTTCAGAACTAATGAATTTCTATTTACCAAAAAAAAAAAAAAAATGGATGAAACCAGAATGAAAAGGAATTAAGTCAACATTTTTGACAACTCCCTAGGGACCTCTTGACTGTCACCTCACTTGGGTCCGAAAATGAGAGAGGATCTGAACGAAAGGAATGTTTCCGTTGCCGTATTTAAGAACACTAAAACTCCCCAGATGTCTCATGCATTTATGCCCACCTTGAGAAAATACGACTACGTGTTCAGCATCATTATTATAGCCCCCGACTCCTCATGATGCAAAGGGCCCCTTGGGAAATTCCACTATTCATTTTTGGCCTGTGTTTTGTCTTCATTCTAAGCCTCCCATCTCATTGTTCTCTTTTAATTAAGTCTGGGACTTCAACTCCTCTTGGTCTTAAGGAGACTAGCAGACACTATAGTGTTCTATAGTGTTCAGGTCTCTCATGGGCGTTCATTTGAAAAATACGGAAGATACGAAACAAAACAATTATAAACTTCCATCCCTTCATTTTGTTAGATAGACGTCGAACCTGCATTTATAATGTAAAACTGTTCTACATGCAAATTTCACTCATATGAAAATTGTTTCTATAAAATGAAATCATTATTCAGCAACGTGTTGTTCGTCATTAGTACGAAATACGAGATTCTTTTTCGTGAACAATAGCGCATAGTATATCAAATTTTTTCATAAAACTTTTAATAAGATTTTTCTATATTAGCCTCATCAAAATGATCACAGCTTTTTTCCCGGTCATCCTATGATAATTAAATTACCGAACAGATTTCTCATTGATAAGAAAAGTTAAAGCGGAAAAATTATATCGATCTTAAATTATGTATTGTAAAAACATAGCGATAACAGTCACAATGAACAATACTATCTGAGGTTGGAAAAATACCCATAATTCGCTTTCAATGCGTTCATTGGTTTTTATGTCACATAACTCGTTTGGATTGGCTGGGAAAACAAAAAACCATTAGAAAAATGACCTCAATGTTGCATTCGGTAACAAAACATAAACTTTTATCCACCGAGCTCAAACAATGAACGGCTGTGGTTTTGTCAGTTATAATATAATTGCTTTCATTGGAATTTTAGAAAGAATAATAAATACAATCAGTCCGGTTTAATTAAAGCGGTTATTTTTCATCGGTTTGTAGGTATGCGCTGCCATATTCTGTGGCTTTGGAGATAATATATCTTTGTTTCCAAGAGAAAAAATTATAGCATAGAGATGGTCATATTTAACCCGCCCCCCTCTCTCTCTCTCTCTCTCTCTCTCTCTCCAGTGTGTGCTCGTGTGTGTGTGTGTGAAGCAGCTTACGTTCATTCATTTTTCTTTTCTTCAGAAGAATTTCTGACTTTGAAGCCAGATGAGGAAAAGTATTTTTCATATCTATATACTTGCACTCTCTCTCTCTCTCTCTCTCTCTCTCTCTCTCTCTCTCTCTCTCTCCAAAATATTCAGAATTAAGAACATATGGTAAAATGGAGATCATAAAATCAGAATTAATTAACAGAAATATAAAATGAATATTTTCTAATTATTGTATTTGGATGTACTGCAGAAGAAGGAATTAGGAAACAACGACTAATGACGGGGAACTGGAGGTGAAAGCAAAGGTAGTAGAGAATTGTTACTTGACTTAACAAGGTGACCACAGAGGCACTGCACTGACGTTGGTCGTATTGAAAATGTTAAGTATTCTTATTTTCAAAAGGCTGGAAAAAAATAAAACTGATAGAAAAGCTTATAGATGAAAGAGCCGGTTTGGTAAAGGTAGAAGTTTCACACATCAAATATTTCTGTCAAGATTATATTGTGCAGTTGCAACAGAGTTGTGAAATTTAATACAACTCCTCTGATGGATTGTGAGAAAGAGTGATATTATGAGGGTATACAAGGAAGCCAGGAAGATGGTGCAGTGAATGTTTGTATTGTTAATTGAAAATGGAAGTAGTAAATTAGTCCTGGAATTTTTGATGGTCGTAAGGTGAGAGAAGAGAAAAGTGCGTCAACGAAGGTAGTAGGATGTATAGCAAACATGGTTGAGCCAACTCTCGTCTTTGGAAGAGTTTTCTGGATGATGAATGCGAATGAGAGAGAAAAGGGGGGAAACTGTAGATGTGAATTATTGTTTACTTGGTCTTAGTCTGTACTAGAACATCGTAAAAGGTGAAGAAGTGGAGATACATTCATCTCCTACTTTCAGAAAACAACTCATTATCAGTCGGGACTTTATTAAATAGTGAGCGTCTAGATTAATAAGTCTGACATTATTCAAGAAAACTCTAGATTAAAATAATATTAATTTCAAGCTGGTGGAAAATGAACTGACTTTCAGAGATACAAAGTAATCAGTAACTCATATACACTTTTTCATGATGCATTTATTAATTTCCGTTTTCATTTTCTGTTTCACAAGTGTAGTATAGTTATTAGAGTTAATAACCTTTGTATGGTTTCTCAGGTCCACAGAACTTGCAAAA
Organism: Macrobrachium rosenbergii; assembly: GCF_040412425.1. Lineage (NCBI taxonomy): Eukaryota > Metazoa > Arthropoda > Malacostraca > Decapoda > Palaemonidae > Macrobrachium > Macrobrachium rosenbergii. The sequence continues at coordinate 28,288,185 of NC_089789.1, forward strand.
GCAACCATGGTGCAGATCAAATGGGCAACGACAATGGTAAGTCAGTGACATTACCACATTCTAGTGAGGATCTGCTGAAACTGCTTGCAAGTATGTGACTCTTGGCTAAAGTCTTATAGGGAACTCTGGTGACTCGCCACACCACTAATGTAAAACTTCTTTAATATCCTTATAAAACGGTCATTAGACCACAGTTTCATGACAGGTATCTAAAGCTTCTATTAATTTTCTCTTCGATATTTATAGGGTGGCGGAATGGCTGTCAGAATGTTCTTATTTAGTATAGGCCTAGGGTAAGAGAGAGAGAGAGAGAGAGAGAGAGAGAGAGAGAGAGAGAGAGAGAGAGAGAGAAACATACTCTTAGAGGGTAAGTGTGTGGTATCATAACTCTTAGAAATCGATAGTTCTGGAAGGCCATAGAAACAAATGAAAACAAAGACGAATAACAAGTTTCATTGACTATTGTCAGACCCTACACAAATGCCTTCAGGATTTACATATTGATAATTATTTCTGCTCATGCGCCATGGCCATTTGCTGACGTCGCCACCTTACAGGACAGCGAGAATGCCGTTGTTTTATTTTCAGGAATCCTGCAAGATCTAAAAGTGCGGCTGTCGTTAGCCTATTTAGGGGTCATTCCCTCCACAGCCTTCCAGTAGACAATACAATAATCCTTTACATGAAATAAGGGGTGGCTCCCGAGAAAAACGAAAGGCACACATAGCTTTAAGCATTTTTTAATTGCTGATGAGGCAGCAAAAACATCCACAGCAGTTGCGTCATAACCCTTCATAAAACACTCATCAGCAGGCGTCTGCACTTTGTGCCATGCTCTTCTGTTTTGCACGTATTTTCGTAATTCTTTTATTTTTTATTGCGACTTCTCCTCCTTCTAACGCTTAGTCTTTCTCGTCCTTACACCCGAAACCCCCTTTTTTCCTTTCTGTCCTTTCAGACCTTCCTAATTCATATAAAAATCCCGCCGAGGTGAACCTATAATGATCAAGTCGGACATCTTCGTATATTCAGACTCCATTGAGATAAATTTGTAATTAGCAAGTTGGTCTGCCTTACTCTCTTCTTTTTCTAATGCTTTTCATCCTTTCTCTCCAAGGAAATGACGTTAACAGTTTTTACTCTGTTCTTATTATAAAAGACGTTAGCATTTCTACTAAGCATAATTTGTATAACGCGAGCATTAGAAATAATTAGCTTCAGTTGCTAGTTTCAAAAGTTTTCGCTGTGCATTTATTAAATGGTAGTCAAGCCAAGTTTAGTACGGGAAATGTACGAGCATGAAAGCAAAAGCAAAAATATCTGGGGATCATAAAGCAATTTTCCTCGGTCCCACTAACTTTACGTTATTGTATTCAAGGGCTTTGTTTGTTGTGCTTTTATGCGCATGGCTGTCCTTCGTCCAGTGTTTGCCCGGAATGTTGTTTTCAGGTAAAAGCAGAATAGATCTATTTCCGTTTGAAAGAGGAAAGATCTCAGACATTAGGGCTGTTATTGTGACAGAGAGCCCTTTCGTTTATTCTGAATTGTAACTGAAAAGTGGAAGTAACTATCCATTTTGAATATACAATTTTCATTTTGAATTGGATTATATAACAATATGACATCGTTCACATCTAAAAAAAAACCTACAGATATTTATGTGAAACAGAAACCAGCCTTGTTCTATTAGAGAGAGAGAGAGAGAGAGAGAGAGAGAGAGAGAGAGAGAGAGAGAGAGAGAGAGAGAGAGCAATCAAGAACTGAAAGCAATGATGCTATTTGACCGAGACTGCACTGTGTATGCACCACTGTTCAGGAACTCATTTGTAATGAGAACCAAAAATACATTTATTTTGTAATGGGAACAAAGAAAACAATAATTTTGTAATGAAAACGTATCGAAAGACCATCAATGCTAAGCCAGCAAGTGTCCTGCGCAGTCAGTTAGTTACCTGTGCACCTAAATCTGTTACCGATTTCTCTCTTCTGTGATTGGTTGGTTTTGATCTGTTCTTCACTTAGGCAAATAGGAAGCTTAATTGTTCAGTTCACATCTCGAATCCACCAGTGATTGCTTTTCAGGAGTTTCTTTTGACTAATTAGTGAAAATTTACATTGATTAGTTGCTTAGTGACTCTGTATTTTAATCAGTTGCTTTTGAGAACATAGTTTTTTTTATTTCTCAGCTAAAAACTGGAAGAAACTTATGTAAGTATGGCGTTGATTCATAGCAACAAAATTGTATTTACTTTGCTCTAATGGCTACAGAATAATGATGTCTATTCAGCCACAGAATACTGAGCCTGATCAAAAAACATAAACAAAAAATTTAAGCCATGTTCAATTCTTTTTAAAGGTTGAAGGGAAATTTGTAACAAGAAGAGCACGTAACTTTAATTCACTGAACTTTTTGATTTATTTCAGTTTTCACAGTTCACTGCCACATTAGGTGGTTGCTGCCTAAATTTTTTTTCTTTCAGCAAATGTTTCTTAGTAAATGAAATTCATTGAGAGGAAGGGAGAGCATTTAACACGGACTTGTTTTGCAACTTTCTTTCGTAAATTCCATATAATAATAATAATAATAATAATAATAATAATAATAATAATAATAATAATAATAATAATAATAATAATAATAATAATAATAATGTCTGGAAGAAGGATTTTCAGTTTCTCTTCCACACGACGCCAATAACCATGATGTTGTGACGCCAGTTTTAGTAACCATAAATCAATCAATCATTCCTCTTGCACCAACGACCTGGGACCCTATAAATTCCGATTGGTTAGTAATTTCTACCCAGAATAATAATAATAATAATAATAATAATAATAATAATAATAATAATAATAATAATAATAATAATAATAATAATAATAATAATAAAACCTATCGAAAAAGTTAAATGGCAATTAACGTTTCCATCGCAATAGTCGTTATATTTTTCCTTGTTAGTTAAAGTTTATTAGTAGTAAAGAATGAATCACTATGGCCAAAAGTTATCATCCAAGAGAACAAAAAAGCTTGACCACCGCCCTCATTGTGCCTCGAACCCTTTAAAAGAACAGAAAATATATATATATATAAAAAAGTACCTAATTGCTGTGTTTTGAAAGTTTTCATGGAGGTTCGGTCTGTAATAGCCTTATTGTTGCCTTATGTCCCACAGGCTAAAAATTCTGAGTTAGCTAATGTTGTTCTTTTTCTGTATCTTGTGTGTGTGTGTGTGTATGTGTGTGTTTCTTGTACTATAAAGTGTATTCCATGACTGTAAGTTATAAAGTGTTTTTTGTGTTGGTATTTTAAACCAAGATTTCTGGTTGCTTTTGTCTGTATTCTATTTTATTGATGTATTAATATACAGACTGACAATATATTTAAAGTTACTACTTGCGTTATGCATTGATGGTTGTCACTTTTTTATTATTTTCATTACGATGTTTAGTGGCAGTTGTTTCTGTATTAGTACTAAATTTCATAATCATTGAACCTGTCCTTTGTCTGTTACCTAACCCTTTCTTCTGAAACTATAATACTGAAGATTTTCATAAATTTTCTTTCTCTCTCTCTCTCACCCAACCTTTCTGTAATCATTGAATATGACCAGTAAATCACGGAATGGTTGGTATAACCCGTGATTTTTCCAGACAGCCTAGTCTTGTCAGCCTGAAAGATGACTTCTAATGATACATGATGCTCTCCTTGTCCCTATTCATCTCGGGGATCAGCCCTTATTAAAACTCAGGCTAAATTATGATCTCGAGAAAATTCTCCACATTCTGAGACGGTAACCGGGTGGTTTTTGCTTTTAATCTTTGATTTGGTCAGGTTTTTCTCGTTTTTTGGGGGGTTTTTACGATGGCCCTGTGAAATCTTTCTAACATTTTTTTCCTGTCAAAGAATCTAAGTATTATTATTATTATTATTATTATTATTATTATTATTATTATTATTTATTATTATTATTATTATTATTATTTTTATTATTATTATTATTAAGAACAAGAAACCTATTCATATGGGACAAGCCCACAGGAGCCACTGACTTGAAATTCAAGCTTGCAAAGAATACGGTGTCCATTAGGAAGAAGTAAGGAAATACTGAAAGAAGACATCTCGCTTATTAAGAAAGAGAACTATAAACATAATAAATTAATAAATAATACATTTATAAATAGATAAAAATTTATTAAAATGTGCTGGGAATAGTATTAGGGTGGTAATGTAGTATGTAATATGTCCTATTTTCCGAATACTCTATGAGTATTCTTCTTTAGCTTATTGCCAAAAGTCAAGATCCTTTTCGAATACATTTCCACAAAACTCTCTCCATTTACATTTATTCCACGAACTTCCTAGCTACCAGCAACGTCATCGCTTTCTCTACTACACCCCTTTACATTTAAATCCCATATTACAGCCACCTTTCATTCTCCAAACCCACCCGGACACGGATTGAAACCCTCTTAGAAATTCCTTTTCACTCAAATCCGTTCATATTCCTGGACCATATGTATACACTATACTGGATTTTGTCCGACCATCTTCAATCTTACTCGTCTTAAAATTGCAATGTTATCTGTAAAAAGCCAGTGCCTGGCAGAATAACAGTAGTTTCGTTGCAATATAAGTTTCATTATGGTAATTAGCATTTCAATGATAAGAGTAATTGAATAGAAACTATTATTATTATTATTATTATTATTATTATTATTATTATTATTATTATTATTATTATTATTATTATTATTATTATTAAGCACAAATGGGATTTATCTAATATAAGGTTTTTTTCAGGTCTTTTTACGACTCTCTTTTCTTCACGGCTGATAACTGCTAAGAGCTGGCCGATGTACATTATGTGGATAAGGCGGAAGGCAATATTTCTGAACATAGTAAAGTTTTGTTCTGATATGCGCTGGTGGAAGTTAAACGTGGCATGGTGTATCCGTAGAGTTTCAGGTTGTCTGCCCACTGTAAAACCTCGACATCGTGAGCAGACAGCTTGAAACTCTACGGATACATCACGCCATCTTTAACTTCCAGAATAAAACGCGACTTTATTCAGAACTATTGCCTTTCTCCTTATCCAGCTTCTGTACATCGGCCAGTTCTTAGCAGATATCAGCCTTGTAAAAAGATAATAATAAGAACTGAAAAGACCTTGTATAAAATTAATTCCACTGATGCTGCGAATCTTTTAATAGAACATACCGTACATGAAGTGTTTGCTAATTAATTTGAAAGAAAGCTACGGCAAAAACAATTAATTGCAAAGAGAGAGGCAGTTACAAAAAATTAACAAACTTTGTGCATATTACCCACTGACATGCGATAGAAGCGTCTTTAAGAGGTACCCTTACGTCAAGTGGACTACTTTTCTACTTTCCATGAATCAAATTATCAAATGAAAAATCAGAAATATCAGCTATCGTTATGACCCGCGCCTTCCTAGCATGCTTTCATTAGATGAGAGAGAGAGAGAGAGAGAGAGAGAGAGTGAGTGGAGGTGTCTGGCGTCAGATTTATGTTCCCTTGGATAACTGTTCTTGGTGTTAACGCCAAAGAGACAACTATTTATCACACGCTTCATATCACAACTGACAATAAGGGCAGCTTCATTTCTCGCAATTGGAGACGTTACTACACCCGCAAGCATTGCATTATCGGTATACTAAACAACGTTTCAGGCCAACAACCATATCGCTTGTGTCCACTAGAAATAACAGTGGACCAAGTGCACTACCCGTAGGAGCTCCAGACACAATAAATCATGGTTCGCTAAAGATCCCATCAACAGCAACTCGCTGCTACCTACCTGTAAGGAAATCTTGAAAAAACCCAAAACATGTCTAACCACTCCGAAATTCTGAAGTTTATAAGAAAGTGCCTTATGATTTACTACATTAAAAGCAGCACTAAAATCTATTTTAATTACTCTACACCAAAACCCTTATGAAGGTTCTCTTTCAAAGAGAATTGCAAGCACCTAACTGCTTCCTATATACATACTATCGATTAAATAACAATCCTTTGTATTCCACATACTTGTATAGTGGCTTAATAATAAGCTTTCTGCAACTTTGAAAAGCCCAAGGAGAATAGGCATTGACCTACAGATATACTGCTCTTTGGAGCAGGCACTATATTACTAAGCTTGCTCTCATCCGCAAAGATACTACGTCGACATAAAAATCTATAGAATATACCGATCTTGGGAGACAACACACTAGAAACCTTTTTAAAAAACAAAGGGAAGAAACCATCAGAATCTTTCCCATCCCAGCTGTCAAGATTATCAAGAAATTACTTGACATCCTTGGAGCGAAATGCAAAATTTGTAAGAGTGGGTTTCATAAGATTTGGAGACAAATCTTGTGAAACAACTATCCTTCTTACTGATTTTCATTTTCTTATCTAAATTTCATCCATTCCCCCATGTTTTTTTCTTTAAATCTTTCTTTTTCAAGAATGATAAAATATCAGTGTTTTTAGGTTTTACTCCATAACGTAATGAAATCTTATTTTTTGAAACTCATTACAGTTACTCTCTTTTCGATTAACATAAATCTCTTTGCAATTCTCACGAATTTAGCCAATTCCTTTACATATTCCCTCCTTTATTTTCTATTCCTTTTCCCAATCCGCTTATCTAATTATTTATCTCTTTCCTCTAATTCCACTTTTTTCTCCGATCTCTCCCTGTTTTCCCCTTTGGTTCACTTTGTCCTCGGTTCTTTCTCTTTATTATCTTTTCTATTCTTCAATTTCTCCTTTTATCCCAAAATCTCTTGTAAAATTCCGTTCATTACGAGCTGTGAGTATTTTTATCCTTCCCATGTGTAAGACTTGCAATACAGAAACGCCTTTCGGATTTCTTCTACCATATGGAATATAAATCTTTAAAACCCTGTGCATTTTTCTTATATTCTTTAAGGCACTTCTTTTACTAAATGGGGAACTGGCTGACCTATTTATATATAGAAAATCTCAGAAAATATCTTACCCTTTCTTATTAGATAGTTTTTCCTTATGTGTGTGACTACACAGATTCTGTTATTTCTTCTTGGGAGGAAAAGAACTCTCTCTCTCTCTCTCTCTCTCTCTCTCTCTCTCTCTCTCTCTCTCTCTCTCTCTCTCTCTCTCTGAGTTTCTTGTATATGACATTCTTTGACATATAGACAAGTAAACATTTGTGAATATTATTAAAACTAAAAAAAAAATCATCATAAATGGACTGGCTAGCGATATCTACAACAGCAACTGACTACTTAGCAGTTTTTGAAAATGTTAACAAAGAAAAATTTCTCTGAGCAAATGTATAAAGGGCAATAGTCTATCTTTTAGAGAGTGAAGCTTCCTCGAGAACTCGAGACAAATCTGGTTCCAGGACCAATAGACAGTCTAATTGGTGATCACGGAACACCATATAGGAACCTACCATTGTAGTACAAGAAGAGCAACCACATAATCATTCAAAATAAGTTTATGTAAAGTGGAAATATTTACACGTGTACATTCGTTTTATTACAGCAAATAAATTTTCAAAGACCAGCCTGTATGACATACATATAAATAATACAAGTCAAAGAATTACGGGTAGTATCAAGAAGAAAAGGAAAACCATTATTCACAAAAACATAAATCCATTTCAGGTATGAAATAAAATCCTGTCTTACCAACTGACGGATTAGGGAACTGGAAATATCCAATATTCAATTAACCGACTTTACAGGTATTACAAGGCCAGAATAACCTTAGAAAGGGACTACAATATATTGTGTAATAGACAGCTAACATCCTTTACTTTTCCGGCCCAGTCTGTTGATTCTGTACCTTATGAAATAAAACACTTCCATAAAATAAACTCGTTCTGGGGCTATGCTCTGTCAACTTAGGGTTTGCGTGCAAGTGATATCTCTCAATCTCTACGTTCCGACATGCTCACAAAGTAATGTGCACTTTTATTTTTGAGGGACTGAGCTACAAATCTCGACGTCACTATGATCATACGTACATGCCTCAGGTCTTCTAATACATTTCATTGAGAATATACCTCTTTCACCTCTACTAGAACTAGCCACAAAAACTATCATAAACTTACGAATAGAAACGCTAACATTACGAAAGGATCCTGGCGGAAATGCGGATTCTTTTCCCATCAATAGGAATCTTGTTTACGTAAGAGATATTCCTTATAGCTACCCTATTATCACACACATACAGAAACCGAAAACATTCATGAATGCATCAGGTCTGATATACATACTACTTCTTTTATAACAACCAGGCGAGGAATAAGGTATAGCGTTATATACAACTTTCCCGCATATTCTGCTCACCACATTTCCTCATAACCTTTGACCTTTCAGACCCCTTACCGACCCTCTGTCTTGCTCTTCAGACAGTCGTAAATAACAACTAGCGTTTTCGCGTCCTTGAGACCCTCGCTACTCGATCCTTGGGAGGGTGCGTGTATTATTTTACCGCTTCTTCGTTTTACTTTATTTTTCGTTTATCTTTTTGCCATGTTCATTACGTCCTATCGCTTTCCGTCTTTTCACTGAAAACTATTTCATTTTTTGCGCACGAGTCAGGCTCTTCCACATTCCACATCCTTTATAACATTCATCATTTTGCCGTCATGATTTCATTTTAATGTCACGATACTGATTTCGGTAATTAAAGCTTTCTACCTTTCCCTCTCGAACACTATCAAACTCTCCCTTTCAATACTCGAACTACCAAAATTTCTCCTTATATCCGAGGAACAAAAGAGTTTCCGATCGTTATTACAGAGTGTGTGTGGTGGAAAACTGTGGTGCTGACAAGGCTTATTACCCTCTCACAACAAAGGAAGCCGCTGTCATAAGTCGCGTTACTCTCCTCTCCTTTGATATAAAAGACTCATCTTATGCCTAACGTTTCGGAATCGCGCAACAACATTCAGCTCAAATACAAAAGGTTACTCCATTCACACATGAAACCCATATCCAACTTGGTTACGAGAGAGAGAGAGAGAGAGAGAGAGAGAGAGAGAGAGAGAGAGAGAGAGAGAGAGAGAGCTTTCAGCTCAAATACAAAAGATTACTCCATTCACACATGAAACCCATAGCTAGCTTGGTTACGACAGAGAGAGAGAGAGCTTTCAGCTCAAATACAAAAGATTACTCCATTCACACATGAAACCCATATCTAGCTAGGTTAGAGAGAGAGAGAGAGAGAGAGAGAGAGAGAGAGAGAGAGAGAGAGAGAGCATTATAAGATTATTTCAATTGGCTATTGTGAGATGACTATGAACTATCCTTTCCTTAATCGATAGCCTTAACGATAACTACCCTGCAGGGATTAACCGACATGCAATATAGCTTTCTATGTTATTCCTCTCTTATTATAGTAATGAAGCTACATTTTTTTTAAATCCCTTCCATACGTAACCCCCTTCTAATGTGTTCGTGATAAAGATGACCTTTTTTATGGAGGCCACTATCATAAAGTGTACAATTACTGTTATGCAATCTTGCCTGGCCGTCTCAGTGACACGAGATGACCTCAGAATGCCATCCACATGGTTACTAAAATTCTTTATGAGTAAATTTACCTGTTATTCTTTGTCAAATATTACCGCGCCAATTTACTACCCATAAAAACTAATTTTGTTTTTATTTATAATTTTCATACAATTATTGCACTTTCATATATTCATGGTTAATCCGTACCTATTCCAACAGTCCTAAATATTATTTTATAACATGAAATGTTATGAAAGAGCTTTCATCACTGCATGGAATCCACGAAATATATTCCAGAATAAATTAAATGGATTCACTGATGAATGATTTGCTTTAAAATCCTTTATGAGTAAATTTACCTGTTATTTTTATGAGGTCAAATATTACCGTAATAATTTTATTCCCACAAAACTTAATTTTGGTTTTACATATACATTTCCTACAATTATTGCATTTTCATATAGTCATGGTTAATTCGTACCTATTCCAACAGTCCTTAAATATTATTCTATAATATTTTTGGTGAAACATTATTAAAGAGCTTTCATCACTGCATGAAATTCACGAAATATATTCCGGGCTAAATGAAATGGCTTCACTGATGAATGATTTGCTTTAACCGTCGCGTGAAATCTAATCATGAATGGGCTATTGGGGAGCGTTACCCTCTCTCTGATGGCCGAGGTGAGATGCTGGTTAAAATTTACTGGGCTATTTATCAGTGCATTAATTTGCATAGCAAAGGTATCACTCATCTATTCCACTTCAAGCAAGTGACTGTGCATCGCAGATATGAATCATTAATGGCGCCCCCTCCTCACTCTCTCTCTCTCTCTCTCTCTCTCTCTCAAGTATTGTGTAATAATTACACTATATCAGGCTGTCCGTTTGACTGTCTTTTTTTTCTTGCTGCAAGTAATTAAAGATAATTATTATGAAAATATGTTCCTTTTCTCCCTCTCTCTTCTGCGTTGATGAGGAACAACACCATAAAGGCAATCACATGTATGCATACATACACATACATACATACATACATACATACATACATACATGCATATATACATAAATACATATATATACATACATATACATATATATATATATATATATATATATATATATATATATATATATATATATATATATATATATATATATATATATATATATATATATATATATATATATATATATTGTTGACAAACAACGGCTATGCAGATCAGGTAATTGAAAATACAATAAAAAAGAAAATGGATGAATTTTACCAACCCAACACAACGACGAAAAAGGAGGAGAGTCTGAATATTTACCATCGTTTACATTATGGGCCAGTATACAACGAGGATTGCCTCACAATACGTGGGATAGTAAACAGAGGCGCAACCCCAAAAACCTCTTACCACAAAATAAGCCTCAGAATATATAGTAAGCCTAACCTTGTAGCAGCTCTAATAATAAAGAACAGCACCGCTCCGGGGGGACCGAAGGAGATGTGTACGAACGTAGTTTACAAAATAATTTTTCCAGAGGAAATGCATAAATCTTACAGCCAATATTACATCGGGCACACTACAATGACCCTTCGGAGACGTATGCTGGCTCATAGAAATCAAGGGGCCATTTATCATCATTTTATAGATGTTCACCACAGGATGCCATCTCTACAAGAGCTGATAGAAGGTACCCAGGTCGTACACACTATGGTCGCCTCCTAACAGCCGAAGCCATAAGCATCGCTATCCAGAAACTGACCCTGGATGTTCAGCAAGAGTCGGATCATATACTCCCCTCCAGCAGGAGAAGGAATGGCGAGCTAACAGGGACCAGACAGCATGCCCCTAACCACTGGGAGCAAAGCGCCACATAGGGGACAAGAGAGCGCCCAGCGAGGGACAAGTAACATGCTTACTCAAGTCGCTGAGGCCCCGCCCAACACGAACCTCCAGCCGTTAATCAACGCAGAACATTTGGACGCATACATAATGTACACTCAAAATTAATATTATACATATTCATGTATAAACAGACATTTTTTATTTGTACGGTTTGCATAAGTTATAAAATTTTATTTATTTTTGTACCTTACTTTCTATCTTTGCAAACTAACATTTAAGATTTTACTAAATTTTAAACACAAATTTAAGGAAACACTAGCACATGGTATTATATTTAGAATATTTATTTAACCATACGTTTAAAGTTTTACTTTTGTTGTCACGCAGGTTCTTTGTATCCGAAACAACGCCCTGAAATAGTTAAGCAGTTATACCCTTGACCAACCAGTACCCAGATCTCAAGGTCATTCTCCCCGCACGTTGATGTAAAAGGTCGAAAGGCCGAATTGTAAGTCAGTAGTCGTTTGATAATGCCATAAAGGCGAAACAGCTGTTGCGACAAAAATCAATAAATGGAAGAAGGAAGTTTGCGTATTTTTCACCAGAATTGACGAACGAGAATCGGAAAAAACTCCGACGGTATGATTCCGTATGAAGATACCTGTGAGAAAGTTATTGATGTCACTAAGGCAATTGCTTTCAACGAAAATTGTATATGTATATGTATATATATATATATATATATATATATATATATATATATATATATATATATATATATATATATATGTGTGTGTGTGTGTGTATGTATGTATGTGTGTGTATGTACACAATCTACTTTCTATATATTTATATAGAGGAAGATTTACTTAAAATTTTAACATGATCTCATAAATCTTTATTTCCATACCAAAGGACTAGGTCTATAACTTCTTGCAACCGGATGTGTATCCGGATCATGAAAACTGAACACACTAATCTTCCACCAACAGCGGTAATTATTATAATTTTCCTATGAAAGAGTGATGTAAACGTAGATAATCGGTAATTTCAGAGAATTTGTAACGCTTTTGAATAGTGAATTCACTATTTTTTATTATACTTTTGACTGAATTTTATTCAATTGATGGTTGTTTATGCACTCATTAATATACTCAATTTCATGCATTTATGAGTAATGCATTTATGTGTATTTCAGCTGTGCTCTCTTCTCTTGATCATTTGTGGTCTCACATTATTTAACATTTCCTCCTCTGTTGGGTTTGAAGTCTATTTATAAAACCAGAAGTAAATGGAATTTAAATTGTGAATTTCCAGTGAATATGAAAGGGAGTCCTTGTACAGATAACCATTTAAAGCGTTTCCCTCTCTCATGTTATTGCAGACACGAATAATCTTCATGCAATCCCTAAATCGCACAGAGCAAAATTCTCTTTCGGGCAAGAATACGATACTCGCAAAAGTTCCCGAAATTTCCTGAGGTCAGGTTGGCGTAAGCCTGGGTAAAGGAAGCAGATCTCTTTAACTGTTGCTATTTGATTCGTTAATGACTTAATACATTTAAAGTGTTCCTTTTATCTCGCTTCCACCTCTCCTCTTCTCCTTCTCCTGCATTGCTTTCTTACTGTTGCTTCCCTTACGCTTCCTTTAGTCTCTTCGTTCTCAGAAGTATAAGGTTCAACTAGTTTAACTTAACTTGATACAATTACCACATACATAAAAAGGCATCCTGCGAGCGAGCTCTTTGATTGCCAAGGAATGTGACTCATAGTATTTTATCTTAACCATTTTATGATATTAGTAACAATAATAACAATGATAAATATTTTTAATATCTCCTACCATAATTCAAAGATTTACTAGCAACAGAGACGTTGTGAAAACCATCCCTATGAAACTTTGCAAAACTAAAGTTTACGTGATCATTTCTGCTCTGAGAAATCAACGGCTCCTTCACTCTTTATAAGAAATTACACACACACACACACACACACACACACACACACACACACATATATATATATATATATATATATATATATATATATATATATATATATATATATATATATATATATATATATATATATATATATATATATATATATGTATATATATATATATATATATATATATATATATATATATATATATATATATATACCTGAGGCATTTTCTTTCTCCCCCATTAGGTTGCATTCTGTTATGAGAAATCAACAACTCCTTTCTCTTTATAAGAAATAATATATATATATATATATATATATATATATATATATATATATATATATATATATATATATATATATATATATATATATATATATATATATATATAATTATATATATATATATATATATATATATATATATATATATATATATATATATATATATATATAAACATATACCTGAGGCATTTTCTGCCTCCCCCATTAGGCTGCATTCAGAATTGCAGAAAATATCTTGCGGTGATTCTGTAATGCTGAAACTGACTTTGTCAGAATATTTTATTTTTGAAAGGGCGAGTGCAGACATGTTTTGCACGAAAGCTTATCCCTATAATTGCTTGCCGAAATATGCTTATCTTCACGCCTATTACTGTGCAGATAAGTGAGAACTTTTAATGAGGTTTGAAAAGTTTTCCTCAAATTGCTCTCAAGCTCTTTCGTGCAAAAAAATGAAAATTATAATAATAATATGAGGAATTAATAAGTTAAGAGCCGTTGAAAAAGTCATTTAAATCCTGAACCAAACCCGCAATTCCAAAGTTAGAAGTCGAAATTATGTTAGGTGAATTTCCCGGTTCCATTGTCCACACGAGAGAGAGAGAGAGAGAGAGAGAGAGAGAGAGAGAGAGAGAGAGAGAGAGAGAGAGAGAGAGAGAGATCCTTTCTGGTCTGCCTGAATGAGAATTTTCTTTGTCCAAATTAATGAACCTTTTTTTTAGACGGACGTTGTGGAAATTAAGTACATCAGGTGGCCTGGTCATTTCGGAATTAATATTGGGTCAAAATTATATAATCGTTCGGTTGACCACATCGCATCCAACTTTCGGCGGTATATTGTGTCATAAATTCAAAAACTTTAACTATTGCTGTTTTTGTGAAAATAACATGAATAACAAAAGCAACAGACATGGATAAATAAAGGTCGAAATACTAATACATCTTCCATGCTTATCACTGAGAAATGTATTGCTTTCCGTTAAAGATAAACCTTCACTGGATGCATCAAATTATCTGGTATTCACTGTACGATTAAATAACAATATCTTGAACGTATCTTTAATACATTATTAAATACCTCGTGATAAAATAGCTAAGATTTTCCACCGTGCAAAAAAAAAATAACAGTAATCTAAAAAGAACGTTATCCTAAAATTTTCTTATCGAAAACTTGTTGCCAATTACCGCAAGAAAAAAACGAAACCGAAGCACGTCTAGAACGCTTTCAAATTTACAAAGATTTTTCTGAAAAGAGAAAACATTCTTTGACATTTGTATATTCACAAAAGATTTCTATGAAACACCTCTTGCACTTCAGGGAGAGTCTCGCTACAGGCGACCCACTTTCCAAAAATTCCTCCAGCTTCCAGGAAACTTCTTGTACCTGACTGAAGGTTCTTTTTTACTTTGAAGATCTTCTTCTCGCTGGCTTAGTTCACTCAAAGGAATCCATTGGATGTCCTAGACGGTAAGATAATACATTTTTATATATATATATTTTTATATAGTTCCGTTGGCATGAAAATTCTACTGATCGGGCTACAAGTCACTTTATAAGATGGTCAATTATATAAAAATAATATCTTACTGTTATACATACCCATGTTGCCTCAGTTTGCACTGGATGCATTTAATTTTTATGTTAGCATGTTAGCATGCGCATGAATAAAGCATCCAAAATGAATCACGTTTACAAATTTTTACTAAGCAAACCAGCGTACACACGTGCACATACTTAAATCATACACAGACACAGCCCTCTGGAATTAAAAGGCCCTTAAAATAACCTAACCGTGATATCAAACATCCACCAAACCAGTAAGATGCCTAGATACTTCGAAGTTGTTTTTCAAAAGGCATCGAGATAATTCAGTGCATGGTGCGGACGAGTCATTTAAGCTGCATATCTTCTACGCGTTTTTTATCGCTACAAACCTATCATCGGCTTCCCGGAACTTCGAGCCATTTCACACCTCACAAGAATTCCCCGAGTTACAACCCTCGGATTCCCAGGCACTTCTAAGTAACTCAGCCATGAATCTCTGAACTTTGCTCGATTAGAGAACAAAGTTCCGAGGCAATCTGGAAAATGCACCCTTCTCATAGAGAAAGGCGTATTTTCAGATTACCTCACTAACTTTACTCAGATGCCGAGGAACATATATCTAATATGATTATAGATGAGCAGCTTCGCTGAGCGACGGCATTTGCAGCTCTTAAAACATGTTGTATATGTAAAGTGAGCTAGTACCTGGTATACATTTGTTCCAAGTACTCAGTCTTGTTTGTAAGATAAAAAGCTCTATCAATTACTTCCTTACCTAACTCACATAAACGTATCATCGCACAAACAGCTGTATAAAACTTCCTTCATTCCTCACTTTGGACAATTTTCTCCATTGAGGATGTTCATTAACATCCGCTACTTCCTTCGTAAACAAAGTGGCGAATTGCCAAAAGCACGAAGCCAGCGTCATTCTTTATTATGGACCTTTCAAGAGGGAGACCAATTCTCCTTTGTGAGAATGAGTGGGTCGTTCGTCTTCTCTCAGTGAGTGTGTGTGTGTGTGTGTGTGTGTGTGTGTGTGTGTGTGTGTGTGTGTGTGCCCCTCAGAGTAAAGTGAAAACCTCATTTGCATATCCTAAACGGAAAGAATGGTAACAAATTACTTGCTGAAAGAGAGAGAGAGAGAGAGAGAGAGAGAGAGAGAGAGAGAGAGAGAGAGAGAGGTACAATCGTTAGGAAGGATTTCACCCTGTGGGATAAGGATTTCTTGATTTCTTCCTAGAGATCTCCCGTGCTTTTACAGATTTCATTTTTTTCCCTCTTTACTATCCTCTTCCTCTTTCCAAACCCTTTTCGACTCATTATAATTGACAGAAAACCACGTACATTATTCATCGCTTAGGTCAACAGGGACATCAAGTTCCTGACTTGGGATTCAAACACGAGAGAGAGAGAGAGAGAGAGAGAGAGAGAGAGAGAGAGAGAGAGAGAGAGACTCCCAAAATCTACAGAACGTTGATAAAGAGACCCGTAAATACTGTAATCTGCCTTGGTCACAAAATATTACGAAGATTTGGTCAATAAATTCCTTGCTTACGAAAAATACTTCCCGAAAGGTTAAATGTTTTATACAGTGTGTTGTCAGTCCTCTCCAGTTGACTACGAGGACGACAATACGAATAAATGAAGATAATTACCCGAGTAACTTTAAACACAATGTAGAGTAATAACAACTAGAATTCGAAAGAAAAGCCTGTAGGGTTTTGTATTTTTCAATTCAGAGTGAAAAGCAATTCCTATTAATAAAGAGAAGGAAACATTATATTAACGTTTTAGCAGTCCATTTACATACGCAATTGCATACTGAATCTTAGATGAAAAACACTAAATTTTGTTAATATTACAAAAATATATTCATGAAAAATACAGTTTAGTTTACCATATGTTCATTATTCATATTTCATTCACTTATCAACGTGTTTGCCATTCATCTTTAAAGTAGACTTTATGATTAAATAATAAAAGAGAAGACATTAAAAAACCGAATAACTGGAAATAAGGAGCAATTTTCGTACGCAGTAAGACATTTCTTGATGTACCATACAACGAGAGGTGATAAAGTAAATATGAATCTATTTTTGCTTTGTAAGGACATTAATATACTAATATCAAGACAGAAGACCCTTACGCAAACTGACCGCCCCCGGCCCCCATCTCTCTCTCTCTCTCTCTCTCTCTCTCTCTCTCTCTCTCTCTCTCTCTCTCTCGCATTCCTATTGAGATCTAATTTCAAGCCCCAGGACAAAAGTATTGCAATCAATACGAGTTTGATCTGCGGAATGCCTCACTCTCGCATCGTTAACTGATCACGGAGAATTTCAAACGTGAATTTGGAAGCAATTCTCAGTTACCTTTTATCTACGATGCGCTGGAACAACCGTATTCCCATTCCTACTTTATTAAATCTCTTGGTTCACTACGGTTCATACGTTCAGCAAAAGGGACCGACTTCCCTCTTTTATACACTAACTGCGTCACTGAATTGTTTGGCTACGTTTTTGTATTTATTTATTAGTTTTCTCTCCCTTGCTAAGGGAATGTGATTATTATGTTTTTTTTAGGTCTGAATATAACAAGAATTACGCTCTCTGCGTAACTCTTGTTATATTCAGAACTAAAAAAAAAATATTCACCTTCCTTAGAAAGGGACAGAAAACTAATAAATAAATAACACGAAAAGGTTTAATAAAGAAATTAGAAGATGTTATTTGA
This sequence comes from Macrobrachium rosenbergii, assembly GCF_040412425.1. NCBI lineage: Eukaryota > Metazoa > Arthropoda > Malacostraca > Decapoda > Palaemonidae > Macrobrachium > Macrobrachium rosenbergii. Next base: position 28,306,046 of record NC_089789.1, read on the forward strand.
GGATATAAAAAAAATGTGAGCTTCCATGTAAAGACATGGCCAGTATTGGCGACCTCGGTTGCGAAAGATTTGTTTCTATAACACCGAAGGCGAAAAGGTGCAATAGTTTCGTGGACCTGAAACTACATGTCGACACAGCCACGCAGCAAGCAACAAAAATTCCAATAAAGTGCGTGTGTGTCTGTGTGTATGTGACAGAGAGAGAGAGAGAGAGAGAGAGAGAGAGAGAGAGAGAGAGAGAGAGAGAGAGAGAGAGAGAGTCTTTGTAATTATGGAATGCGCATCACAGTCAACTGCTCTTTAAATTCCGAACAGCCAATGCGTTGTATAAATTCCGGATATTTATGGCATAACTTAAATGCCAGATACACATGGAATGGCTTGAATTCCGGATATCCATGGAATGATTTAAATGAAGGATATCCACCGGGAGATTTAAATTCAGGATACCCAGTGAATGATTTGTATACTGAGTACCTTGGCATAATTCACTTGTGTACATAGCATTCTCCTTTTAGGGAACCAAAATACAAAAATCTGTTTTACGAAGAGTCACATATTATTATTATTATTATTATTATTATTATTATTATTATTATTATTATTATTATTATTATTATTATTATTATTATTAACACTTCATATGGAACAAGCCCACCATAGGGGCCATTGACTTGAAATTCAAGCTTCCAAGGAATATGGTGCTCGATGAAAGAAGTAACAGAATCTAATAGGAAAAAAAGAAAGAAGAGATCAGCTATTAGGAAAACAGATGAGTTAACAAATAAATAGATCAACCAATAAAAATGTAAGTAAAATACGAAATAATGATCTCAAAACTAGCCTCTAGCATCACTGTGGAAGCTTCTCCGAATGAGATTTCCAGGCTTTAATGATTTCTCAGGAAATTGTTTTACGGACGCAAAGAGTTTCTCCAAAAGAAAATTTTCAGCCAATCTGAAGCGCAACCCGACTCAAAAGAATGCATGAGTCTAAGTGCCCTAGCAAAGAATTCCTAGGAATCGGCACAAAACAGAGCAGCACAAAAATGGAGAGGACTTAGGCTTTGATCTTCAAAGAATTCTCTTTTCCACACCATGAAAAATGACGTGACGAAACCTCTTTCCTCCCTCAGATATATCACAGGCAGTGTTAATCAGCCTTCCGCCCAGAACTAATTCCAGTATTACAAAAGAAATTCCTTTCCAGGTGTAATAAAAACGCTTCGCGTTTCTGCAGCAAAAATCACTTTTTTGTCGGAGTTGTAATCACGTAAACCATTCCGATAAAATACGTTCTCAAAAGAGAAACTTTTGTGTGTGTGTGTGTGTGTGTGAGAGAGAGAGAGAGAGAGAGAGAGAGAGAGAGATGGTGTATTATATAAGTACATTAAGAAATTGATTCTAGATGCTTCGAGATATTATTCCCTTCGGAGATTCTTTTACCCTACGACGGTTTGACCAAGCCCGTTGGTCATTTCCAGACGGGTGAGCTGGGCCCCCTACATATACTTTCAACCACGCCCCTTGTCTCTAGAACCGTCTCACCCATCTAGAAAATGACCTAAAGAAACTCCAAAAGTTTCCACTCTATCGCCAGTAAAGGGAAACATCCGAGTTTCCTCCGCGTTGTGTGAACTTCCATCAGATTTCGGCAATTTACTTAATGGAAATCTCTCCCTACGAGGAGAATAGTTGTAGGAACGAAGGAACTTTCATGTGTCCTTGTTCTGGAAAATCATTTTAAATCGGTGCATCGTGGACTGGTGTAAATACAATAATTAAAAAATCAGAGAAGACATTTTAATTCAAAATTTTGTACTAAGATATACGAGTATGTTTAGTAAAGTTATAGCTCAAGCATATGATGAGCTTAACAGAAAATTTGGTCCTTTTTGAATGAAATTAATTAGTATGTAGATGAATTATCTGATGATCGAATAAGAAAGAATGCCTTTTTTGTCATATCCAAAACGTATCAAAGAACATTTCCATTATCTAAAACCACATAAGCTCTAATATATATATATATATATATATATATATATATATATATATATATATATATATATATATATATATATATATAATATATAAATATATATATATATATATATATATATATATATATATACTGTATGTATATATATAAACATATATATAAATATATATACATATATATATATATATATATATATATATATATATATATATATATATATATATATATATATATATATGTGTGTGTGTGTGTGTGTGTGTGTGTGCGTGTGTGTATATATATATACATATATATATATATGTATATATACATACATATATGTATATATTATATAAATATATATATATATATATATATAATATATATATATATATATATATATATATATATAGTGCATATAACGGAAAATCTGATAAAAATCTTGTAAATAAAAGGAAACAGAGACATACTCAGGGGAAAATGTTGAACGAAACAGGACTTATTTGCATATCGGGGACTCACGCTCTGTCGAATGTCTGTTCCCCGGAACGCGGCTAATTCGACCAGTCCAATAAAACGGCTTCGTTTTGCCAGAAGTACTGTGAACAAATAGTGCCTCGGTCTCGTCGAGGAATGTGATATTTCAGAGTTGATTTTTGTATGTCGCTCGTTAAAAAGAACGTCGCTTGGTATAGAGTAAGGTGGCGACACGTCTAATTAGAAGGATTTTTTACAAGGTATGAACCCCATATCTCTTCTTTATGGGGAGAGAGAAAGAAAGACGATTAAATACTAGAGCTAATAGACTTCTCTTCACGGGTGACGGCAAACGGGTCCTTTTAGAAAAAAAATAGATGACGGGAACTGGGGAAAACAGAAGATGACAAGAGTTCCTAGTTTTTTATTCCAAGAACAAACAATGCGGCTGGTTCTGTGCGTCAGTGTCAACATCAGGTGCGTATGAATCTTATGAATATTTTAAGATCCGTATGAATCTCATAAATATCTTAATCTGAGATCGTGAACTGACGAGAAAAAGAATATATAAATGAAAGCAATGGAATGGACATATTAAAAAGACATTTATTATAATAAGAAGAAAATAACAAAGAATTGGTAAATTACTTTCATTAAAGACAACAACAGATTCAGTATACGCATAATTAACGTATATATCCATATATATCTGTAATAAAGCTTAACATCTCTAGTAAACAATAAAAACTATCTGAAATATACATGCAATAATATTTCGAGATGGATCATGTCCGTAGAAACAATGCATCATGTATCCATTCCTCATCGATGAAATAACTGAATTAATGAAATATCCTGCAGAGATGAGCGAGATAATTGGGGCCACTGAAAATTGGCGAAAAATGGGTTCAGAACAGAAGCCCAGTCGAGGCAGTTCAGAAATTGGAAACAACCTACTCCTGTGCTATCAATAGAATTTTATGTGCCTCGCTGTCGAACTTCTCAGTTCCAGAGGTCCTTTATTCCTCACACCGTTGGACTGTGGAACAGCCTCCCAGAGGGTGTCGTGCAATTGGAACTTCAGAAGTTCAAGCGAATATGCAATGCACCGCTACCACAATACAGTTTTCCTTGTATTTTATTTACATATATTTATCTATTTATTGACCTGTTAATCTATTTTCTTAATAAGTGATCTCTTCTTTCTGTATTCCCCACTACCTTCTGTTACTTATTTCTAATGAACACCATATTCTTCGGAAGCGTGATCTGAAGTCAATGGCTCCTGTGATGGCTTGTTCCATATGAATATGGACCATCTTTTAAATAATAATAATAATAATAATAATAATAATAATAATAATAATAATAATAATAATAATAATAATAATTTCAGGTCAATGGCCCCTGTGAGCTTGTTCCATATGAACAGAGTTCATCTTTTGAATAATAATAATAATAATATGTGTGTATAATAATAATAATAATAATACATAATAATAATTTCAAGTCAATGGCCCCTGTGAGCTTGTTCCATATGAACAGAGTTCATCTTCTGAATAATAATAATAATAATAATAATAATAATAATAATAATAATAATAATAATAATAATAATAATAATGATGATGATGAAGGCCGAAGGTGCGATTTGAGAACTGGAAAATCGTCCTTGTTTTGACGAACTGACGTAACCTTTTTTTTTTTTTTTTTTTTTAAGTTTTTGAGTCTTCCAGCCAAAGTGTCTCAGCTTTTGAGTCCATAACATATCAAAACTTCAGGTGCCTGTGTTGTCACATTTTCAAACCAAATGTCCTCAGAAGACGAGCTAATTAGAAGCTCCGAATAATATCAAAATCTTTGAAGCCCATTTCCTCAGAATGGGGAAAAGATGGCTTTCAAACTGTGGACGAAACAATCCATGCACTACAAAGCAATCCAATTACCTTTGAGCACATGGCGCCATGCACGCGACAGAACAGACAGAATAAAAGGGACGGTCTTCTTCGGAAGAATATCGCGCTATAGCCTTTAACGCTAATGACATTCGTCGCAACACGGTGTTGTTGACACTGGTGTTGCTGACGAAGGCAATACAAAGCCTTATTACTCAGGGGAACACCAGTGCTCTTGATTAGTAGAAACTGGTTCAATTTGACTTTTTAAAAATGAACTGCATAATTTTATTGAAAGGAATTTTAACGATCTGGCGAGTATCGCAATTGACCTCTTATTTTTGTGGTATAATAGTAAAAATTATTTAATTACCGAGTATTTCATTTCATCACAGTCACTGGGGGGAAAAGAAGTTTGTGTCAAATTCTTTCAGTGGTACAGACGGTAATGAATTTGCTGTGCTGCTTTATTCTGCAACAAACTAAATTTAAACAAAGAACAATATCTAAGCAGCCTGCCGGTGTTAAGACAATTAATGGGGAATGGGATTTTACTGAGTGTTTTAAAAAATTATGTCATTAAAATAAAAGATTTCAAACTCGAAATTAGCACTTAGAATAGGAAAAAAACATGGGGTGAAATAATGGAAAAACGAAAAATAAAAATAATAAGGGGAAATTCACAGTAATCGCAAGAGTTTCAGTTTCATTCGTAAGGGAAGTAAGCTGAGATCTATATTCCGCACTTTCTTTCTTTTTTTCTTTATTCCTCTCTTTCTGCGATTTATATCTGAAGGATATAAGGCTGTTTCCATCTCGAATACCAAATAAGCCTCGATGTTTTATGTATATTACCTAGCTGAGTAGAATTAATCAGATGACTGAATATCAATATTATTTGATTTGGAAACTAGATTAAGAGTAAGTACTAGATTCTCTCTCTCTCTCTCTCTCTCTCTCTCTCTCTCTCTGTAGAGTCTCATACAAGTCCTGATATTTATTGCTTTCATTAATTTCTTGCAAAATGGCCGCATGGGATTTGGGCGGGTATTGCGGGCGGAGGGCTGCCGGTGGAGAAAGGGAGAAGGGAGATGTCTACTAATTGCATGTGAACACAATCAAAATTTTGAATGAACAAATAGAACCCGGGTCGACAGTTAAAGAGTTCTAGTTTACCAGGACACTCAGGTAAATTATAAAAATGTTTTACAAGTAGGTAATTTAATCAGCAAAACATACTTTCATAAAAATATGGAAATAAATTTTTTGTCCATTATATGTTTATAGGAAACGCTCCTAATAAGGCTTACATAAAAGAGAAACTTTTTGAGGTCGAATGATACATTTCATTGTTATTTTTAGAATAATGTTGTACCATAAAAGACAGACAAAAGAAAAAAACATAAATTGGTACCAAGATTAACTTAATATTCCCTTTTACAAAACCTTTGGCATTTGCTGTAAGCGCAGTCGTCAAAAATAAGACTGTTTTCAGGTAATTTCGTATTCGGTGGACATCTGATAATTAAGTATGTAAATTACAGTTTCAGGTATTTGAGTTAGGGAGAGACAATGCGATAACTGAAATTCCTCGTCTCTCTTTCGCTTTTGAAATATCCACGGAATGTTAAGGTCGGCAAGCGGAGACATTCTGATTGTATTTTATTATCATTTCGTTCCTCGTTTGGACCTAAAAATTAACAATTAAATTCTTCCACTATATGATATACATAACTGTATCCATGGGTTGTCTGGGTATCAAGATCAAATAGTTAGTCTCCTCCCCTACGTCTGTTCAAATTCATTAGTAAGTCTGCATCCCAGCGACCAGAGTTAATCCCACGTACTTGGAAACATAAAACTCAGAACGTTTGCCTAATTAAAGCAACTGTACACAGTTTCATCACACATGCTAAAGGTAAATTAGCCAGCTACCACGACGAGTCAACACGGTTGAGAAGATAATAATAAATTTAATAATACATTTAGAGGAGAGGCAACTTTCACTGTTGCACAGATCACCGAGGAAGAGAAAAATACGGTGATCTAAAGTAAATCATTTTAGAGTCTCATAGATTCACGAACAAGAGTTATCGACAGTTTTCAGGCTGCCTCAGAAGAGAAATGCCCAGATTATTCATGAGCTCTTCCAATGCAAATTCGATCAGTATGGAAAATTTTTTGAGAAAGAGAATGCAGTGCAGTTAGTGGAAGACTGACTCCAGCACTATTTCGAAAAGTTTAATCTTTCGAAAAATCCTATGAAAACAAGAGACGTTTTTGGGTTGCGCCTTTCGTTTTTTTTTTTTTTTTTTTTACCTCCGGAAGCACTAACAGAAGTATGCCGTAATCGAATCTTTGTTTGCAGGCACTGAAAATTTTTTCCCTTGACGTATGAGATTATTCTATCAGAAAGCAAAGCAAAACTGAAATGAACGACATTGTAAAATCAACTTCACATCTATCACCTCATCTCTACTCTGTGTTCTATTACACTTGGAATAAGTGCACTTGAGCTTTTCAGCTATTTGTGAATCTTTTCTCTTGCTGATAATTTTTGCAGAATATTGTGGACACAAAAAAAAGACAACTGGATAAAAATTTCTCCCATTTTCCTTTATTATTTGTGGATGAAAGAGACCTGCATATTATGCCATGGGAGTGGTCGTTTATTCAGGAAAATATAACCCATTTCCACCATCATAACTGTCACTCACGCCGCTAGAGGGCTGAATGTCGCACGCCAACATTCTGCTTTTTTGCTTGTCTACTTTGGAGGCTATGTATAGAATGAGTTGAGGTGGACAATAATAATTATAAATGTAAAAGAATGATAAAAGATAGCATCGATGTATAGAAAGTCTTTTGAAAAACGGTAATAAATTTCATAAAACAATTTATTCCTGAACCAAAAGCGAAAAATAAAATACATGGGCACTTTGATTCAGTACATATATCGTCTTCGCTTACAGGTAAAGTATTTAGAGACACTCCTTTACATTTATAGAGAAATCTTTGCAAACTTTTTTTTTTTTTTAGTTTTAACCTGTGACTATCAACCTTTTGGCTTGTCTTATGCAAAAAAATCGTTGTTTCTATGCCAAGTTCTTGCATGCTAACACACACACACACACACAAGTTAGCAGAATATTTTCGGACTGATATCAATCCACGCAGTGAACGGACAAATTCACCTAGCAAAAAATAC
>NC_089789.1:28318605-28326105 GCF_040412425.1 Macrobrachium rosenbergii
AGGCTCTTCATATTTTCTCCTTTTTTTTATCTTCAAGCAGGAGATAAATTGGGAAGTTAACGTGACTAAGATTTTGTGAAACAAATACAAACATTCTCCTTCTCTACTGCGCGTACAAGTTCGTGAATGAAAGACTCGGCAATCGATTTTCAGTTTTATTCCTGACTATTACTCTGTATGCAATAAGCGCATCATTTCATCTTCAATTACCGAAATTGTCATGCGTGCATGGGGATATACTCATATGTATACATACAGTATAAGAACGCAAACGTTTTTATTTGACTTAATCGTGAGTGTATGTTCAATATTTTCATGTCTTTTTATCGTTACGTTCGGTGTATAAGTGTGTGTGTGTGTGCGTGTGTGTCTGTGCGTGTGCGTATCGCCTTTAACACTTCATATCGAAGACAAGAGAGGAGTGATTACGGGTTTGATGGTGCTTTTAGGCGGGGCCATTAACTCTCCTGTCTCTTCAGGAAGGGTCAGGAAGTCTGGGTCATTTCCGCTACAGAATCCCCGAAGGACGACGTAAAGCACTCCTCTAAAAATCTCGTTCCGTTAATTTTACTTTTACCTACACCTTCCTGTTAGAAAAGGTCAAGTGTGACCTCCTCTGTTGTGATCGTGGTGACCTTTTTTTTTCGTCTTTGTTTTAAAAAAGTAAAAAAACGAACGCTTCTACTACAACTTCTCGTGAGCGTTATGGCTCATAACAGCTTACACGTGTGGTTATTATGGGGCGGATTTCCTTTAACTACCGAACAGAAGCTGCGCTCAAGGACAGGTATTATCAGGGTGATGGCCTCGCAATAGGAGAGATTAAAAGCAAAATCATGCTGTTGTGATTCTGCGTGGACAACGGGTCCTCTTCTCTAACGGCATTATGGGAGATCAAGTACAGTGACTTTACCAAGCCTCTCTCTCTCTCTCTCTCTCTCTCTCTCTCTCTCTCTCTCTCTCTCTTCTGTTGCCTCCTATCTGCTTCTTCTCTCAATAACCATAATGGCTTCCCATGTTTTTCAACTGCAGAAGATTCTGATCATTTTTAATTATCACGAAATGCCGAGCGCTGGGATCTCCTTGGGAAGCATTCCTTTGAAAAGATTATTTGTTTAGAGCGATCAAAAGCCTGTATGATGAATGTGAAGCGTGTTAGGAAATTTAGACAGGAGAGTGGCAGGCCTGGGATAAAAGTGCATCATGCCTCCTAGAATGTTTATCATCTTTTGGAAGAAGTGGAATAAGAAGCCAGTGATAGGATGACTGATGTAGGTGCAATGTTTTGGGATAAGAAAATGGGGTCTGAATTGAGCGAGCAACTACTGATGTTTGCACATGATGCGATGACTATTGTGGATATGAAGATAAGCTGCAGAAACAAATGAAAAGGTTTGAAAATGCCCGAAATATAAGAAAGTTCCCTGTAAATATTAATATGGAGGTTGCGAGCGTATAAGTGTTGCATTTGTATAGGTTTTAGGGAATAAATGAAACAAATAATGGCACATTACAGAGGAGGAGAGTCACTAGAAAAATAAAGCAAGGTATGGATGGACATATTTATATATAACAACTACCTCATCCGTACCATGTAGACATGATAGGAAGCCTTGAAATCCAAATTTTTTATGCTATTTGGTTCAAATCTGCTTACCTGACACATATTTATGGAGAAAGAGCTCAGGCACCGTCAATAAATCCACAACGAAACGGCGCGCGCTCTCTTATGTTAGGGTCCAGCTCTTCCGTTTCTCGATTTCGAAGAGGTATTGATGGATCCTTTATCTCCAAACTCGTCAGTAAGTGACGATACTTTAGGCCTCCTCGAAGCGGAGGTGGCGGGTGGGGCGGGGGGAGGACATTCAAGCACTGGTGCGTGCTTGATGATGAACTCAGTCAGGTCGCCTTTTCATCGAATGCGTCTGGCTGATTCCTTCTCGTTGGTGTGCTGTTTAATTGCCAAAATAGTTTCAAAAGCCCTTTCTATGCCTTTTGAGCAAATGGTTTTCAAAACGCGACTGCCCAGCTCTTAAAATTTAACTGCCTCTCTCTCTCTCTCTCTCTCTCTCTCTCTCTCTCTCTCTCTCTCTCTCTCTCTCTCTCTCTCTCTCTCTCTTTTACCATTTCTCCTTGACTAAACCTTGACTAAACCCTAAAGCTTGAAAAAGACCTCTTCGTACTTTCCGTTTATCTCTCTCTCTCTCTCTCTCTCTCTCTCTCTCTCTCTCTCTCTCTCTCTCTCTCTCTCTCTCTCTCTTTACCAGTTCCCCTTGACTAAACATACAGATTTTTACTTCAACGTCAATATCAGGTTTTAGATAGATTCAGGTCACTGGTTTAAAAATGTTTGTAAAAAAGGATTTGCTGTAGATCTGTATACGTGGATTGTCAGTGAAATCAGATATGAAAGGACCCTTACAAAAGACAAAGGGAAAGAGAGAATAATACAGAACTGGAATTTAGAATTTTAAGTTCTATTTCTTGAAGGATTTGGTCGTCATAAAACTATGAATAGGTAGAATTTCTTTTTAATACGAGACCAGTTATCACAAACTCTTTTGAGAGAGAGAGAGAGAGAGAGAGAGAGAGAGAGAGAGAGAGAGAGAGAGAGAGAGAGAGAGAGATAACAAATGGAAAATACGAAGAGGTCTATTTCAAGCTTCAAGGTCAGAAACAATTATTCTCTGCATTTATCTTATTAAAATGTTAATTGCCATTAACCTACTTATATGAACTGATATGTGAAGTGAGAGAGAGAGAGAGAGAGAGAGAGAGAGAGAGAGAGAGAGAGAGAGAGAGAGAGAGAGAGAGAGAGAGAGAGGGTCATTGTGTCTTGTGCAGTAGAAAGGTGTAAAGCTATGGAACGGTGTAGGACTTGTGGTATTGAGGAGACTCCGTTAACTGGTAGAAGGGTATAAATGTGTTAGTTTGATCATTGCGTGGATACGACTGAGCGTCCAGGGAGAAAAAAAACTATGTTTTTTCCAGAACTGAAAAAAATGAGTCAAAGGGGCACTTTGGGTGAGTTTGGATCTGAGTATTTCCAGGTCTGAAGATGTGTAAGGGATGCTGTGCTAGGTGATTCAATTGCAAAAGTAAGGGTCAGGGAAAGAAAGAGGAAATGATATGGAGTGTCTCATGGAAATATTGTTTGAAGATGGGGCTTGAGAGTTGGAAATGCATGGTTGCAACAGAAAAGCATACAAAAATGTGTTGTTAGATTATGTATTAGTTCAGAGTGGATCAAAACTTAAGCTGTTGGGTGTAATGGTGAGATGAGTAGTGGCTGAGAGTACAGACAGTATATGCGATCATTATTTGGGTGAAGCAAAAGCCAAGACATTTAAATCAACTTGGCTAGGAAGGGGTGAAAATTTAGGTGTAAGGTAAATCAAGTTAAGGGAGTTTGATAAGGAAGAATTAAATAAAACCTCCAAGGATAAAATAAACGAAAAGCGGGATACAAATACAGGTACAGATTTTAAAGGAAGGCGTTACTGAGTAAGCAAGAAGTGTTTGTATTTTCAAGATGTGGTGGGGAATAAAAACTGAGTGGTCAGATGAGGAAATGAGAAGCTTTGTGAATGAAAAAGCTTATTTAAGTGTAATTATAAGACAGAAGGGAGAATTGTGTGTAGAAGTAAAGGATGAATAAGATGGTCAGAAAAAGATGACAGAGAAATAAAGACGTAATTAAAAAAGGGCGAGAAGGTGAGCAAGGATTTCTGGGGAAATAAGTTATTCTATAAGGAGGTAAACTCGGAGAGAAGGGTTAATGAGCAAATGGATATCAGGATTAAGGATGCAGAAGTAGAGACACTGTCTGAAGTGAATGCAGTCCGAGATTCGTGAGGTGGATATTATATTTTTTATGTGGAATACAGAAGAGAGATGAATCTGAAAGATGCAAGAGTGGAAGGGAGTAGAGCAATATTCAGAGTGCCTGTGGAAGTTACTGCCAGAGTTCATGAGAATACCAATGAGATGCTATGGTTGGTTGGGAAAGTGTGATTGAGTGGTTGACCAGGGTGTGTAAAGCATATCTGGATGAGGGAAAGGTTCCAAGGGGATGGAAGAGAGGAATAATTAAAAATCTTCTGTATGAGGGTGAGGGTAATAGAGAAGACTAGGAATTAAAGGAGAATAACTTTGCTGAGTACACTTAGGATGAATTTGCTACGTTTCTGATTAAGAGGTTGCGAATGTGGCAGGTGTTATTGCTCTTTATTTTCCTGGAGCCACCCTTTACTAGGTAATATAGCTTAATGTTAAAAAAAATATGTGCGTGTATGTGTATACATATATATGGGCGCGTGTACGGAAAAATAGACGTACAGATATCCTACCATATCATAGCAGAGTTCACCTTTCAGGCAGCTTGATTATTTTACCAAATAGGCCGTAAGAAAAAACTCAGAATTTTCCAAAATCATTGAATTAATTTCAGCTGGATATAAAGTAAACTTAAATCTTTGCAAATAAAAAGATAATATAAATAAATCCTACATGAATAGATATACACAGATAACGTTAACAAAAAATAAGTAATTCGAGATGTTGAAAAATCTTAATACGCAGAAAACATCTCTAATCTAACCCGTAAACTTAAAAATAAAAAGAAACAAACTAACACCGAATCGTACATTGAGCGCCCTTTAGTGGCGACTTCTTTTCGATCTGTCAAATCGCTCAGGTTGTGGAGTTTCAAGAGCTGTTGAAACACTCCTCCTCCTCCTCCTCCTCTTCCTCCCCCCGCCCTCCTCCTCCTCTTCCTCCTCCGCCTCCTCCTCTTCCTCATCCTACTCCTCCTCCTCCTCCCCCTCCTCCTCCCCTCCTCCTCCTCCTCCTCCTCCTCCTCCTCCTCCTCCTCCTCTTCTTCGTTCACTCTGACCTTGGCTCTCAAGTTCGCCTACCAGGTGCCATCTTTTCCTGGTGCCATCTTTCCTTAGTGCCATCTTTTCCTGGTTCCCTCTTTTCCTGGTGCCATCTTTTCCTGGTGCCATCTTTCCCTGGTGCCATCTTTCCCTAGTGCCATCTTTTCTTGGTGCCACCTTTTCCTGGTGCCATCTTTTCCTGGTGCCATCTTTCCCTAGTGCTATCCTTTCCTGGTGCCATCTTTTCCTGGTGCCACCTTTTTCTGGTGCCATCTTTCCCTGGTGCCATCTTTTCCTGGTGCCATCTTTTCCTGGTGCCACCTTTTCCTGGTGCCGTCTTTTCCTGGTGCCATCTTGCGCTGGTGCCATCTTTCCCCAGTGCCATCTTCTCCTGGTCACCTCCTTCCTCCTCTCCTTCTCTAAGGTTTCTCGCTCACTGAAAAGGTATTTAGTTGCCCACTGACCTCCATTTGACCTGACCTACTCTGTTCCATTTGAATGAGAGTTTAATCCGAAATACAATGTAGACCAAACGCTTTACATTAGATGGTCCGATGAAGCTTAATATTACCTGATTTGAGATTCTTTTTAAGCACTAATGGTCTCCACGAAACATTGCACCTATATAAAAAAACTACATGCACACACGGATCACGCGTTCATACACGCACACACTCACGCACACACACACAGTATATATATATATATATATATATATATATATATATATATATATATATATATATATATATATATACATATATATATATGCAGTATATATATATAAATATACATTTACTGATATATTTCTATACAAGCAAGTACATATTGATAGGACGCCAACAAATAATGATCCACTAGATGAAGCTTTAAGAAACTATGACTTAAAACACGACCGTTAAAAGAAGTATGAATGAAAAGAGTAGATGTGGTTATCCATTCATTCATAACAAAAGCAATAAGAATTAAGAGAAATGTATCAAGAAACAGTAAAACTAGCACTTCTTCCACCTTCCCTATTGCACACTACAACATACAAAAGATCAATAAAAGAAAGACTCCTGTCCCAATGTCATCCATTCCTGCTCGGGAATAGAAACCTTGATCTTCAAAGACCTTTTATATATTCGATATTCGTGATGCTTCGCTATAACCCGGACAAGAAAGAATAATTGATGCTGTATATCTATATCTATATCTATATATATATATATATATATATATATATATATATATATATATATATATATATATATATATATATATTTATACATATATACATATATACATATATATATTTATATATATATACTGTATATATATATTTTATGTATATAGTTTATATGTATAAATATAATATATATATATATATATATATATATATATATATATATATATATATATATATATATATGCACGTGTATATATATATATACATATATATACACACAGGAATTTGTTCTTTGAGAACGTGAGGAAGGGAAAGTAACTCGCAGTTAATCGTGCAATACCCAGGACAGGTCTTCGTAGAAAGTCATTAAAACGAACTTGGTGCCTGAGATGCTTCACAGAACGCATGTTTAGGTTATAAGAGCGAGAGCGAAGGAAATTACTAGCTGAACTCAGCGGTTTTCGTAATCGGCTCGCCGTGGACTCGCTGTGGACGGTGACCGGGAAATTCAATAACGACATAATGAAGGGTTGATGATCGTGGATAGTGAACAGTGCATAGTGATGGTGAACTATTACTTAGTCAAGACGTAATGCTATTTATGAGGGGGTTAAGAAGTCATATAACAGGCAGAGAGAGAGAGAGAGAGAGAGAGAGAGAGAGAGAGAGAGAGAGAGAGAGAGAGGGATGGGTGGTGAACTATTACTTAGTCAAGAATTGATGCTAACTATGACGTAGTTACGAAGTCACATAGTTAGCGGTGAATAGAGAGAGAGGGGGGGGGGGGGCTGTGAACTACGGTATTACTTAGTCAAGACGTAATGCTAACTATGACGTAGTTAAGAAGTCACATAGTTGGCGGTGAGTAGAGAGAGAGAGAGAGAGAGAGAGAGAGAGAGAGAGAGAGAGAGAGGTGGTGAACTACTACTTAGTCAAGGAGTAATGCTAATTATGAGGTTGCTAATAAGTCATATGAAAGGCTGTGGGTAGAGAGAGAGAGAGAGAGAGAGAGAGAGAGAGAGAGAGAGAAAGGACAGAGCGCATGAGATTATTTCACGGGGTGTGTACATCATTGTGTTATAAGGTCTCTCTCCAGTCGAGAATAGAAGCAATAACAAGTATAACAAGTAATAACAAGTATAACAAGTAATAGCAAACGACTCAAGAGTCGAACCGATGCAGTTATTCCCAGCAACGTCAAATATAAATGCTAAAAGGCGCATCCATTCATATTGTCCGGAGCAACGAGAAGGCGACTAAATATAAACAAGAATCGAAATTCCATGCAAAAGCTAAGACGGAGGGGAATCTATTGAAAATGTCTGCACACAACCCATCTTAGTGCACAACAAAATATGAGCACAGGCGGGATATGGACTGACACACAAACAGACAGAATTATTTTCATTATTCAGAGGATGAGGCCTATTCATATGGAACAAGCCCATCAAA
>NC_089789.1:28331105-28333605 GCF_040412425.1 Macrobrachium rosenbergii
AGTGGCCCCCGTCCATACAGAAATGTCTCGTGAGACAAATTCAGATAAACAAAAGAACAAAACACGAACGGAGCTCACGCATGTCATTACCATTGAACACAAGCGAAGGTTTAAGAAACCGATCATTCTCGCACGTGCTGTCTTGCTTAGAAGCCTCATCAAACCTACGACGTATTCGTGGAAGAACGATTTGCCCCGTTGGCCTTAGCTGATGACAGCCATTTTGATGTCAAAGCAAAAGATATCAGAAAAAGTTTAATAGCTGATAATTAATACGGATTTACAAGAGCTGCTTGCCGTGTTGACCTTAGCCGATGGCAGCCGTACTGAAACATAAGGAAGATCGTATCAGAAGAAAGTTTAGTGGTCGTTAATGAATGCAAGATTCCAAGTGAAAGTCGAGAAAACGAATTTTATAGCCACTGAGTCATGGAATGATGAAAATGACTGGCAAATAAGGGAGTTGGAAGCAAAAAGAGGTACTTTGAATGTTTCTGGCTTTTCTGTACTCGTCATAACGATTATGAGGAAGACGTACAGAACTAGGCAATATAAAAGATATTAAACACAAGAAAATTGTATAATCAGGGACTGACATCATTTTAGTGATAAACATAATTGTACTACCAAAAGCATGGTATGTTTCTCGAGCGTATCCTGTGCCTATTCATAGAGTAAAGTCTAGAAAATATTTGTGAAACTGGAATCACCAACCCATCAAATGGATGACTCTGTCCCTCCACAGGTGTTAAGGATGACTTCAAACAGTAAACTTAACAGTGAAATAGGTCTCTGCTCTTCAGAACTTCCAATAATTGTCGTATAAACTGAGCAACTGAGTACGGAACAAATGCCTTCTGAAGATCAGACTGCCTCAGCTGGTCAACTTTGATGGTTTATCGGAAGAAACAACTATTTTTGGGTTTTTCAACAAAGATAACGTAAGCAGAATGTTGCCCTTTTTTGTGGTAAAGATAAAAGAAGCTATCCTGACTAGTATGTAAAACCATTTTCTCTTAATATGTAATGACCGCCTGCCTATGTTCTGCTGTTATGAATAAGAGCCCATAAGGTATGTTCCGTGAGCAAATGATCATTCCTTCTGGATCTTGATGCTCTCAAGAGAAGCTGCAATGAAGCTGTAATGCTACATTCAAGACCCTGTATACCATAAATTCATGTTTTATAAATATTTTTCATATATGCTTCTCCTTATCGGATTTTATCATTCTTTATTTTCCTTCTCTCTTCACTTATTCTTTCCTTTCTGAGGGGACATTCATTTTGGTGAAATCACAATAGGCCACTTCATGAATTTATTTATTTCGATGGATATAAAATCATTAACCTTTTGCTTATTAGCTGGCAGTACAGTATATGAGATTCACAAATGTGCTTTCAGTATCACAAAGTAACAACAAAGCCATTCTTACTTTAAAATCATAAGTTAAAAAATTAAGTCGAAAACTAGTTCCTAACATTTACCCAACATTCAAACAAAAACTACTGTATAGTACAAACAATTTCTGGTAAAATATCACACCGAAAATCCCTCCAAAAAATCATTTATTTGCTAAAACTGAAGATTTGAATGTCATTTCATACCTGAGTTCTATATTAAAATTCTAATTTCACTGCAATCTGATATAACTAAGACAAGGCAAAGGTCCATACAATAAATTTTCAACATTTGAATTAGTTCAGTTTTCTACTACGTTCATAAGTTTAGCACAACTTTCAACATTTTATGAATACATCAAGATTGTGTTTACACATATCTATTTTACCAAGAGGTTTTACTAAACCATAATAAAAAATAGTTTCCTTTCCAAAATTTCGTGTCTATCCCAGAGCCAGGTTTCTGTAATTTAAGGAGGTTTCAGATGCAATCATAATGGCAAATACATTATTGAAAAGAAAGTTTAAGTTTAAATCTCATCCCACAACCACATAATCAATGTCTTCATGAAGCAAAGAAAATAATTAGCCTGTGATAGACAAATAAAACTCTCCAAATAAGTGTTTTATACTAATTAACAGGAAGGAAACGATCTTAGCCGATTAAACATTAATACACCTTGTACAGGAAATCACTCAGGGTCAGTACTCATACACAATTTTCAATGTTCGTTTTGCATTGAAGGATAACTTGGGTCACTCTACTTCCCTCTCAGTGCAAGAACGGACAGGATTAGAAATAAAATAACCAACGTCCTTTGCGACGATTAGGTATGTCACAAATCACCGACAGATGTTTACGTGGTATGCATTTACAATACATTTACACAGAAATGTTGAAGACTAAGATTTTTTTGGCCATATGTATTGATTAGGTAAGACAGATGGTTACCAAAAGTATGTACATAGTAACAGTGATTGGGTATTCCATAATTTTAACTAGTAAGCTATATTTACTACATATAAAATTGTTAGCTTACATGCTACAAAGCCTTCATACGTAAAAATAACTTTAAATTTCATAATAATCCTATAAATAACA
>NC_089789.1:28338605-28371105 GCF_040412425.1 Macrobrachium rosenbergii
AAGCGGGTTCTACCTCACACAAAATATGAATGTTGATTCCATGTTTCACCGTCTTCTTACGGTTATACACTTTGAAAGTTAACACGCTTTTCCAAGGAAGCATACCTTGAACGAAAGACAGGAGTTTCTTTCCTGGCACATCAAGATGTCGACACAAGTTTTGAATATACTTAAGCACTGGTCGCGCAGGAATAGGCCTACCGGTGCTGTCTAAAAACAGCCTGATGCTTGCGCGACCTTTGCGTACATCACTAGCTGCCACGCCCCTTGATATTTATTATGTTTAGACACCAATACAATCGTTCTTGTGGCAACTTCATCTCCCCCATAAAAACTTGCATTCAGCTCCCCCATAAAAATGTGCACAAATCATAATGTTGCAACCCTGCCACTTCAGTGAGCGCTTTTGCTTGTGAACATCCTGCAATAAATGGCATAATGATTTTTTTCTCGTCAAATAACGGAATCATTCTCGCGTGGAAAATAGCTGGAGGGAACCTAAGGCACTCGTTGGCACTGGTACTTTCAGCCGAGAAACATCTGTACGTTCATACAAAACAGGTCCCAGGGTCCGTAGACCGTCCTTCATCTTCATTATCTGCAACATAAAGGAGGGAGTTGCGTGGAGGGGGGCAGGATAGCCAATCCCTCCCCCTACCCCTACCCCTACTCTCCCTGCTATCAACACTTTCAATTTCGGCCATAAAATCGTCTTTATTGTCATGACTATCTGTCACCTTCACTCTCCATAGACATCAATAACCTATCTATCTTTCTAGGCGTTAAATTATGCTTCTGCATTCAGTTAGGTCCGATGAACAGAACTTGTTAGGAGGGATGAAACCCTCACATGTTTTCTCGAACTGCTCACTCTCTTTTGCCGGGTTCTTACCCTCATAAGACAGCACTCTAACACACTTTTCCATTTTCAAAACACTATGTAACACCTTTGCTACAAAACCTTTACAAATCGGCAAATTTGAGTCAGAAATGACGGCGTTATAGGCGCTCAAATATGCAGCACGGATAAGCAATCCTCACAAGTCAGGTCACGCGGTCACACTGGCTTTAGAATAGAAAATTTCGGCGCATGCGTAAATCCGGTTTCCACCCACCCCATGCTATGAGGAGAAGCAGTATCTCGTGACGTCATATTCAAGTCTCTTTGGAATGATGGGCTTTTATGATTTTTAATGAATTTCTTAAGAAAATATCTTATGTTCTGCATGCCCGGCCCGGAATCGCACATACGCATAAAATACAGTTCGCTGTAATCCCTATTGCCTGTCGAGCTTTGCAGGTCACTGACCTTACTTGTTAGGTTATATATGGAAATCGTAGTAAACGAGAATGTAATTAAGTTTACATCTGATTAGACCAAAAACAAAACTTCTAGCTTCTAAAGATGTTTCCAGATTTCTCTCTCTCTCTCTCTCTCTCTCTCTCTCTCTCTCTCTCTCTCTCTCTCTCTCTGGGCAACTATGCGAAGTGTTCTTAAAGACTTAAAGACATGGAAGAATACACAGGATTCTTGACTTTCAATTTGTGGTTAAATTAAAAATGAACTTTTGGATGATGAGTTCTCGAATATATTGGACATTGCTCTTTCTTGGAAATATAAAAAATATTTAGCTGACGTAGCTTGAAAACCCCCAAAAAACTTTTTATGCAGCTAACTGGGTAGAGCCTCTTAGTCACATTAATTTGTTCGTTTTTCCATTGAATGACAAATTTGAGGAATTTGAATGTTATAGTTACGGTGAGAATTCGTCGACTATCAAATTCATTTCAAGTAAAGAACTCTCCATGTGATAACGTAAGTTGCATTAACGAAACATGTACAGCCGGCAATAAATATATCAAAGTGACAATGATAAAATGCTGGCTACCAGAATTGATCAACTTAAGTTTTATGTTCGCGTGGGAACTGTGTCCAGCGGTCTCTTTTTCTACACATGAACAATTGTAATCATTTTACTGTTTTGAGCAATCCTAGAGAGGTACTGTTATGTTAATATGTTGTAAAAAGAAATATTAGAGAACTAAGTGCATAAGACTGAATCAGACTGGATTTCTAACACTAGTCTGGGTCTATAAACTGGACCGTTGCATTATGAATGGTATCGTTGAATAATTCAAAATCTTTTACCCTTTTTTTACCTGTTTTGTTTCTGGGACCACTTCCATGTAAGCACAATTTCTTCGGCTGTGCGCTGTTTGCTTATTGAACTATGCATTTGAATGGTTCTAGCTGGTTTTTTCTTTGACTTTCGTTTACATCTTCACTTTTACTCCCTGACGCCCAGCTGCTGTCTTTGGCCTTGGTCTGTGCGCTGAGGAAATGTATATTAAATACACGAAAGAGCTGGGAACTGATGTCTTTTATTATTTCCTTCAGCTCTTGCATTATGTATATAATTCCAAACTGCCGGGGACACAGGGTGCGCAGAAGAAGCAGCTCAGAGTTCAAAATATTTTATACATCTTTGTTGAAAGGTTAGCTTCGTATTGCGCAAGGTGCTCTCCGTTAAAATTTGTAATGCTCGCATATATTTATGGAACAAACCTAAAGGCCATTTGCCTGCTTAACAAGAGAAATTCAGAGCCAGGAGATTAAAATAATTGTGATTGAATACGTATGTAAAAAAATACAGTCAGCTTGCCAAATCACACCCACAAGCGCTCACTTAATTAAGGAAGCCAAAGGCAACTCCTTCTTTGGCCAAAAGACAGCGGGATTAAGGGAGGAATAAAATATAGAATTTAGGCCAAAGGCCTAACGCTGGGGCCTATGAGGTCATCAGCCCCGAAAGAAAAATTGACAGTAGAAGGTTTGAAAGTGTAACAGGAGGAAAACCTCGCAGTTGCACTAAAAGTCAATTGTTAGGAGAGGGTGGAAAGTAAAATGGAAGAAAGAGAATATGAACGGAGTTACAGTAAAAGGAATGAAAGGGGTTGGAGGTATTGACCGAAGGGACGCTGCAAAGAACTTTAAGTAATGCCTAAGTGCACCGCTTGAGTTGCACTGAAGGCACTACCGCCCTATGGGGCAGGATTAGAGGGGGTGGTGGTTAAGTGTCATGGGTCCTAGCATTAGGGGTGCCATAATTTATAGCCTTGGAAATGCTCTGTTTGTAGACGTTGAAGCCATTACGTTTTGTCTCAGCTACTTCATTCACGTTATAAGAAGAGTTCGTCTTATGACTCCAACGTTAATCGCAAGGATAAGATCCACGTGATTGAAGGTAATGGGACAAGTCACTTGCATCAATACTGGTATAATATATGAAGGAATATAGCGATAATTTGATGGATGCCCTTGACAGTTCAAACCCTGGCTCTTATGCTGGTTCTCATCGGTCCTGTTCTTCCTACCGCACTGGTAGTTCATCGGTTTAGATTAAGCTAAGGTCTAGAGAATTCTCTAGACCTTGGATCAAGCTAGTCTGATGCCAGCACAGGACTTTGTATAGGAGGTCTGGTGTGGGCCTCATTTTGAATTACTGTTGATAAACCTCAGTTACAGCAATATGAAAACTAAGTGCCAGTGTCAATACTAGTCAGCGTGTGCGAACACCAAGAGGAGGCGGGCTGCGGGAATGTCACTTGACATTTCATTCCGAGCTTCTCACATATAATTTCATTGGCACTGGATATTACGCACTGATGTCATTACACATGCTTGTTACGATTTCTAGGGGGCATACATCCCATCCAATGTCTAAAACATATTCCATTTATGTTCTTTTCTTCATCAATTTTCCTCTTGTCAGTGATAAAAGTCATTATGGCATAGCTGAAATCATAAATAGAGGATAAGAGTGAGTCAGTCAGAACTCACAATATTCCTTTCAAGACCGAATGTTGCATACTTGTCATCGTCTTTCTTGCATGATGATTTCAGTAATAACTTTCCTTATATTGCTTGCTAAACGAAAGTAGGTAGAAATCGCGTCGTGAGGCGGGGGCCAATATGAGAGAACATTAGAGAACTTGCAATTAACGAAACCGGTCTGTATTTTATGGAAATCAAGTATATATCGATGTATAAAATGTTGCAAAAAGATTTGTTTAAAAAGAAAAATTATATACTACCAATGTACTATCCTACGTGAGAAAAGAATGTTATGACTTGTTAGTCTAACCCAGCTAAGCATTGACAATACATAGTCTCATGATATTAGTTTCACTGATGATACTAATAAGAGTTACCTCATTTCTGACGGTTTCCGAATACGTACAATATATGCCTTTTATCACATTCAGCAGTTTCTTGACAACAAAACCTAGAAAACCACGTAACCATCGTGAGGCTCTGATTTTCAGTATCGGTCTATTATTTTGCTGACAATGATAGACATCATGAGTGGACAAGGCTGGTGTAAGGAAATATCAGCATAGGCCTACATATGCGAATGCATTCCCCCCCTCCTCTCATAATGAACTCAGCAAAAGCGTATCATCACTTTAAAAAATGTATTAGTTAATCATAATAAAGGAAATTTAAAAACAATTTTTAATGGTGGGCAGATTTTACCTCAAACCGGGTAAAGATAATGAAGGCTGATAAGTAATAATAGTAATAATAGTAATAATAGGCCTAACTGAAACTCCAATGCATTTTTCGATGAGCGCTGGCTTATAAAGGGGTGGGATATATTATTATTATTTAATATTGCAATGTTTATATGAAAAATACTGAATTTCCTCAGCTAAGTTAAAAAAAAAAGTCGAGGCCTAGTCCTACAACACTATCCTTTATGACAGAGGGATCATCGCCATCTCTCTCTCTCTCTCTCTCTCTCTCTCTCTCTCTCTCTCTCTCTCTCTCTCTCTCTCTGCATTCTTTTGTTACTCTCTCTCTCTCTCACCCAGCCCCCAGCATCTTTTTCTCTCACTCTCTGCCAGTGAAGTACATACCACTGTTGCCATGGCCGCCTGTCAATGTTGAGCAAGACTACTACACTCAAACTTCGAACAACAAACTCAGATTTGAAACCCTCGTAGTACCTGTTATGATCCGATGAAAGATTTCCTATTCAGCCACTCCTCTGCCCTAATTTCTTCGTTGTCACGGACAAAAATGTCACTCTAGACAAGAGGGAGAAGCCACAAACCGTTCAGTCTGAACGACCCACGACGACTGGTGTATCTTGAAAGGTCTTTGTAGTGCAGTGGGTCAGCAGTCAAACCGGAGGTGCACATTAGGTGATCATTGCACAAACATCCTCAGAATTCACCCGTGAATAACACCACTGATTTTTTGACGTTTTGTATCTCTTGAAAATCGTATCAGACGTATATTGTTGTTGATTATCTAGCCAGTAATGTATTATAGTGAATTATTAATAGGGATAATTTTATATAGCCTATAAAATCATTATTGAAAGCCATCCATATCCGGAGATATGCATGCGAAGCCAATCCGGGTGTTAGTCGACATCTTGCACAGGTCAATAACAGCAATTTAATAAGCCGTTGTTGGCAGGATCGCGTCGTTATTAGTGGTAATCACATGTATTACTTAAGACGATGCAGCTATCACCTTCCATATTTGTTTGAAAGAGAGTTTACTTCCTATATATGCTAATCTACGCCTGCACGACCATTCACAGCCCTTCTCAGGGAAAGTGACGCCAGGATCTTCAGGCGATTCCTTCTACAAATTCAACTAACCACCAAGATAGAGAGAACAATGTGCTGAGCTGAGATTATCGCAACCGAGGCAAGAATATATCAACCAAGTTCCATAGACCATGATGTCAACTTTCCTGACTACGAACCTACCGCCAGCCGCCCCCCCTCCCCACCAAGACGCTTACTTCGTTTAGGCCTTAATGGTCAGGTTATACGTTCCGTTATACCTGCACACAGTGTTGTTCTTTTTCCGTTTCAAAAATTCCGCCGTTTTCTTCCTGAGGTAAACAAGGCCGGTATTGCAGACTAAATAGTACTGTACATTTGGAGTAACGATAAAGTCAAGGTTTTTAGTATTTTTTTCATGCATTTTTTTTAGACTAATCTTAGTAGTTTAGTGGGAAACAGAACCCTTAATTGTATTGGTTTCTTTGTTGCTCAGTAATCTGATCGTATTCAGAGGAAATAATAATTAAGTAACGGTATAATCATGGCTTCAGTTTCATCATCGTCAGAAGAATTTTACATTCGCACATGTTCTCGGGAATCATTTCACAGGAGGATAAATTTCTTATATTCCGAGACAATGACAGGGCATAAGCCTACACATCAAATTCTTATATTTTGAGACAATGACAGGGCATGGGCATACACTTCAATTTCTCATTGAAACTGGATTTCTGCCCACATTTTGGATGGTGGCCTGTCTCCTTAAGGAAATCAGTAGCTGTCAGGGCCACTTAAGGTTGGGCATACCAGTTCGAGACATAGGCACCATTGCCTCTGTCATCGAAACTAGATTTCTGCCCACCTTTTGGATGGTGGCCTGTCTCCTTACGGAAATCAGCAGCTGTCAGGCCCGGTCGTCTGAACCGGATGTAAACCTCACTGCCTGGCTATGGTGTTCTCCTCCGACCAAAAGTTGGGGGAGTCCGTCGGCCTCTCCGACCAGCTCGTAACCTGCCGTTGCCAGGTTCGTGGCTTCCGTTTTAGCTTAGGTGGTCGGAAACCTCTGCGTCTATGGCGTGATCACAAGATTTGCTTCAGTTTCAACTAGACGCTGAAAGGGAAACATGGCTGCTACGTCGGCAGATGAGTTCTTGGAGGAGTTTATTGAACGTCGTAGGAAAGCGAAAGGAGGGTTATGATAAATTAGTTTGAGAATTACAGGAGAAGGATGCAATATACATATATATATATGTATGTGTGTGTGTATAGTTGGAGAAGAGAAATGAACGATCTCACGCTTATTTATTTAATGAATTGAAACTTTACCCTGGTGACTGGTTTAATTACCGGAGAATGGACGAGCAGACCGACATGAAATTATCATATATGATCTCCCCTCCTCTAGAAATAAAAAGCACACTAATACTAGACAACCAATATCACCGTACGAGAGGTTGCTGGCCGCACTTCGCTTCGGCGCCACTAGTCATTCCTCGAGGCATATAATCCCAGAGACATGTAAAGCAATTATTCAAGTTATGCAACACGAGTTTACAAAGGTAAAAAGTAACTATGTTGCATACACAGCATCCTGCATAGTCTAGTGCTATATAGTGTAGTCTACAGTAGGTCCATTATCCGTTAAAGCAGAATAGGTCTTTGAACCTACGTTTCTGTAGCCAAGTAAGAGTAAAATTTTCAACTTTTTTGTACGAAGAATTTTTTATTTATACAAGGAAAGTTGAAATATTATTGCAAATATTATCATAAACTTTCATTTTATGACGGAAAATAACAATGTAATTTACACAATAGCATGAAACACGATAATATAACGTTTCTTTTTGATAATTAGCCGAATTATTTTAGGTCGGTAAAACAATAATTGCAAAATAAATGAAGATGAAAAGAACCACAGACTAACCAACTTTTCGAAACCATTGCCAACCAATCAGCTTCAAGGAATGGTAGTGACATAATCAGTGGGCGGGGATTAGCTGCAAAGCTCGGTGGACTTTGCTAAAGTGCAGCTATAGTCTGAGTACGACGGCATGAGAATCATGAGATTCGAACAAGGCCATATTAATTAATGTACACCATACCCTCCTCAATTTACTCACGTTTATATTCAAAGGACCTGTTTCAAGAAATCTTGTTGCGTATTCTCACTCTTGCCCTCCTACTTCTCTGCAGTTTTTCGTCGGGGCTGCAGCAACCACTAGAAAACATCAGCTGTAATGGCCTTGTTCGAATCTCTCTCATCCCATCGTAGGATTAGCTTTAGGATAGAGCCTAATTGCACTCAAAAGATACGGTACACATTTCGTCCATGCTAAATTCCATTACTAATATTGTGTTCGTAGAAAAAAGCAAAAATGCTCGATATGATTTCGTTGTCAATCGCTAACGAGTGACTTTTCTCGGAACCGAATTGAACCGGGAAGTTTAACCGATATTTCACTAGAATTCACACAAGCGCTACACGACTTGAAACTCAATATCTTATTCACAAAATACCTGTTCATGCTTGAGACATCACGTAAAATTATTCCATTATTAATGATGTTCCATAAAGGCTTATTAATGAATGGGTTAAAATATGAAAGTACGATTACCTTACAAATTAGAGGTAGGATATCTGGGAAATCGGGCCACAGACAACAGTTTCTGCACTCGTCAAATTTTTACGCCACTCTAAGGCAGTCAGTGAGTGATGACCATTTTCCGAATGTAATTCATTATCAGTAAACCATTCATAAGTGTAGAAACGGTTAAAGAACTCAAATACAAAATTTCGGTATAAAAATTTCATTCTACAAGTGCTATTTTCCTTTCTTGCCATGTGAATATACATGGCGGAAAAAATTTTCTGCCACTTCCGTCATCTTCGAAGTGTGATGTCATCATCCGTTTCTCGGACGAATTTCCGCCAAAATCCAGCGCTGCCTGCACATTCGGCCTGTGCAGGCAAATCTTCACCACTAGCGATAGTGTCTTTTTCCACAGTCCTCCGTATCAGCCATGGCGTCAACATGCGATGCTCTGGCTGTAATTGGCTTGCTGATAGCATAAAATTAAAAGTTCATAAGCGTCAAGTAAGACGTCCAATGAAAGAGTGGTTGAAAAGACTAATTCAATACTCCCATGTGAATCTGTTAAAAGTGTTTAAATTTGGCTCCAAGGACTTCCATAATGTTTATTGAATATTTTTTGAATGAAGAAAGGTTTTCAAGGCAAGATAATTGTGTTAATTAAGTTAGTAAATGTTTTTCATGTCAAAGTTGACATATACAGGCCTAATATTGTTTTTTCTTTTCATTAAAATACTTAAAACTGATTTGTTTTCATTTTAAGAACGACTTCTTATAGGCCGCCATACACGCAACGATCGTCGGTCGCGATTTCGACGTAGCTCAGATCGCAAGCAAATCATGGTCGTCCACACACTATTCCGGTGATCCCATGCGATCATCAGTCTCATCGAAGACTTCACTGAGAGCAGATATGGCATCCTCTCGCGAGGAGCTGTACATATTAACGTTGGGAACTGCTGCTGCGGTCTATTTCTAAGCCGAAGAGGAAAAAAGGAGGAAATGGGTTAAACAGTGGATAACGAAAAGAAACGAGCAATCACATGATGCACTGTTTAATGAACTAAAGTTAAAATCAGGAGACTGGTTTAATTTTATACAATTATCCGAAAATATATATAATATATAATATATATATATATATATATATATATATATATATATAAACAATATATATATATATATCATAAATATATATAATGACCAGTCTTTTAATCCATAACATATATATATTTTATATATATATATATATATATATATATTTATGTATCATTTCCAGACAAAAAGTCTCATTCAGCTATAAAACTTCATTATTGATTTAATGAATCTATAATTGATTGTGTTGCTATTGTTATAAAGGCATATGCTATAAAGTATTTTTTGTTTTGATATAGAACTACCAGTATCATTCAACTACAATAACTTAGGCCTACTGATTTAATGAATCTAGAATTGATTGTGTTCTTGTCATTGTAAAGGCATATAATAACTGCTTTGTTACGATGGGTCTTTTCTCTTTGGTTTTTTTGTGTTACGTAAAACCATTCCTCTTCACTTGTCACAATATTGTTTGGATCTTACTTTCCAAAGACAAGGAAGATTTTGATAAAGTTGGATGAAATCCGCCCAAAATTCTCGATCAGCGTATGTTATCATGCTGAGATGTTAACGCGGCAAGGGTTGCTAACCAGCTGAGGATATCGCACGGTGAGCCCATATACAGCTCGATCTTCGATATCGGGTGTAAAATCGGGAGCCCAACCTAGCAACGTCAGGTTGCCGGGGAGATCGGGCTATCACGAAACTCCGCCCACTTTTAGCAGCGCGATGGACCCCATACACAAACCGATTTACTTGCGATACCAATATCGTATGCGGTAATCGTTGCGTGTATGGTAGCCTTATGTTACAACAAGCGAACATCCAGTTTACTACTGTTCCTTGTTTCATTTGTGTGTTTATTAGTCCAATTTCATTTCAAAACTGGCTTACATGAGACGTGAACAAAGAATAAACATGCATAGTCTAATGATGTTTTGTTTCTTTCATCAAATGTTGAATGTTGTCTTGTTCTCATTTTAAAAATGAATTGCATATGTGATGCATAATCATGAATACACGCATTAAAGGCCTATTCTTGTTTTACATTATTTCGCCATGATGAATATTTATTCTCATTTAAAAACTAACCTTCATATATGTTTATAACCATGAATAAACGTTAATATACTTAATCTGTTACGATAGCCATTGAATTTTACTTGCCCAAGCAAAGTCTCATTCATATAGATTTCAATGAAATCTACAAGACATTCAGGCATGATGCTGCCACTTTCAGCCTTCATTATACACAATTTATTCGCTGCGAAAAAATTGCAAAATTATAAATACAGTATATATTAACCCGACATCCATATCAATTACTAAAAACAATTAAATCCAATATATCATCAAATTAGGTATAAACACTTTTAAACTTAATATAAAACCCAACGCTGTTCCTGAAGCGAAAGAAGTTGCCTGCCACATTAACGTTGAAGTGCGCATGCGCAGGCCGTTTGGCCCGAGGCTCCTCGATTGTGATGCGCTACTTGCTCAGGCCGCCTGCTCAGGCGAGAAACGCTGTGCAGGTTGTTCACATCAACGTTCAGTTTTGCCTGCATAGGCCGACTGTGCAGGCTTGACTGCCTATGTATAACTGATCATTAGTGGCGGCCTTCAGTGACGAAAGAGTGAAATAAGAGAACAATGTGGTGAGCTGAGATTGCCATAGACCTTGATGTCGACCTTCCTGACTACAAACCTACCGCCCTCCACCCGACCAAGACGCCTACTTACTTCGTTTAGACCTTAATTGTCACGTTATAACTAAGCCCAAACCTCTTGATAAAAGACTTAGAATCGAGTTATTATTTGACTCGATACGGCGACATGAGAGTCGCCACCTCATCAACTGCCACAGACCAAGATGTAGGAAGATATGGCGAGCTGCGCAGAGGTCGACTTTTTTAATCTCCGGCGCATGTCATGTTGGTGCCCCCCTCATTTTTAAATGGTAGACAGGAAATTTCTGAATTTGTGACAATTCTTGAGGTTTTTGGAATTTAGTTCGTTACTGCCATGGTGATATGTGCTATTTGTAGATGCTGTAACACAGAAAGGGACAATTTTTAAAGTGAAAAGGTTAGTTTTTACCGTTTCCCCAAAGATCCCGAAATGTGTAGATAGTGGGTGAACGTCTGCTGAAATGACCATATAAACACCAAAAACGCAAGTGTCTTCGGTTCATTTTCAACAAGGCGATTATGCAAGAAACCTCAGGCATGAATTGCTTAACTGCTGCCCTTTACATGCAAGAAAATTGAAGGATGATGCCATACCGAACCAACGTTTACCTCTGCATGGTAGTGCCACTGTTGATTCAGGTATTTAACCTCTTGACTCTAGTTGGGTTTAGTCTACCTGTTTCATTTAAAATTGTAGACAAATATATTAACAACAGACTTATATGAATACTTCTATTAATTAAAATGCATAAATATATCTCCCGCTCGATTCTTAATGCAGTTAAACCATATTTGACTGGTTAAGAGTGATAAGATTGAAATTAGGCCTAGACCTATGTGTTGTTCAGAATAACTGCAAAGGGGATATACTAGTCAACACGAGAGATAGAGACACGAGCATTTCATTGGCAGTGTTTCCATGTGCATGAAATAGCCTATTATTTGTCGGGCAAAGGAGGGGGCAGTTATTTTCGAGAGAGATAGAGACTGAGAGGAGAGCATTTTGCATAACTGAGTGAACCATAGGTTTATAAGGATAATTCTAGCACTTACAGATGATATATGGAATCCGAACCACTTCCATTCGATTCCTAAATGCAAATAAACTATGTTCACTGGTCAAGATTGACAAAATTGGAATTGGCCTGCTATGTTTGTTGAGAATAACTGTAGCGAGAAGGCAAATTTTATTAGAATTGTTTCATGTGTATGAAATAACCAGTTATTTGTTTGGTAGATAATGAGAAGAGAGAAATTAAGAGAGAGAGAGAGAGAGAGAGAGAGAGAGAGAGTCAGAGTATATTTTCTCATATAAATAATTAACTTTTATCAGGGGAGTTAAGATGAATATATATATATAAGTTATATATATATATAATTCATATAAATATATATATAAATATATATATATATATGATTATTCAACATGATTAATCAGTCATTATAACCTAATGTCTGACGCCATTTCAGTCATCACGCATAATGCAATTAACATTTGATCTTACAGGAGCTAGTATGACCGTCACGGCGAAACAGTAAAAATGTGCTCGCCGGTGTTTAAATATCGTTTTTACCCTGGGGGTCAAATGTATTTCATAAATGTTTAGTACTAGCTCCTGGGGTGAAAATGTTCCCTAAGTGCATTACGCGTGATGACTGAAATTTTATTTTCTGTAAAGAAAATTATCGTGCCGACTGTAATCTATATATATATCATATATATATATATTCTTTATATATCTTAAAAATACTAAGAGAGAGAGGGATGAAAATTGAGAGAAGAAATTTACCCTCCAATGTTTCATTGTATGAAATAGGCCTGTTGCAATTTTTATTGTAAGGAAAGTTAAAATGATAAAATACACACACACACACACACACACACACACACCACACATATTATATATCGTGGGCCGCGGCTATATATATATATATATATAAACTGAATGTTTGTATGTTTGTACACTTAGAAATCAGAACCACTGACTGATCTAGACAAACTTTGCGCCGAAGAAACCTTTGATCGCAGGTTAGATTATAGGGTGGCCGAAAACCCGTAAAATATTTCTTTTCCTTCCCTTCTTTTACCTTTTATCCCCTTCCCTTTGTAACTTATGTGGTAAACTTTCTCGATCTGACTAAATTTGGCAGTCAAATCATTTGACCCAACTTAGATAATAGGGTAGGTTTTAAAACCTGTACCCTCCCTCCCCCCTTCCTTCGTAACACGTGTAATGGACTATGGGTTTATCATACTTCATTTCATACTCGATAGAATATAAAATATGTTATTGAAAAAATGCTTTTCTTTCTTGTGATTAATAATTCTGTATCAGTGTTTGTGTATGTTTAGTGGGGGGTGTGTTTAGGTTTAGTTGGGGTGTGTGTTTAGGTTTAGTGTGGATGTGTTTAGGTTTAGCAGGGACGGTCGGAACAGTAACACCTGGATAGATGGGACAGACAGTACAGTAATACCTGGATATAAGGGACAGTCACCACAGTAATACATAGATAAATGGGACAGTCACCACAGTAATACATGGATAAATGGGACAGTCAGAACAGTAGTACCTGGATAAAAGGGACAGTCTGCATAGTAACACATGGATAAATGGGACAGTCAGTAAAGTAATACCTGGATAAAAAGGACAGTCACCACAGTAATACATGGATAAACGGGACAGTCAAAACAGTAATATTTGGATAAAAGGAACAGTTAGTACAGTAATTCCTGGATAAACGGGACAGTTACCACAGTAATACGTGGATAAATGAGACAGTTAGAACAATACTATCCGGATAAAAGGGACAGTGAGTACAATAATTTCTGGATACAAGGGACAGTCAGCACTAGTAGGTTTAAGAAACGTTTTAGAGAGTCTCAGAATTTTCCTAAAGCATCAGGTTGGTCAGCAGAATATATATATATATATATTGCAATATATAATATATAATATATATATATATTTATATATATTTATATATATATATATATATATATATATATATATATGCCATAGGAAGTTTAATGGAGGAGAACCAGAATCTGTGATAGAATATGAGTCTTTAAGTCATTTGGGAGGATTTATAGTACAGTAGATAAGTTTAGGAGGAAGTATCCATATTTAGGTTCAGCTGGTATAGATGGGACAAGTGAGCATTGGATCTCATATGTAAAGAGAAAAATATTATATAGAACTTTTATACAGTTTCAAAATGATCTGCAGCATATGGAAGAGTCATTCAAATTTTCCATGGAGAAACGTTGAAACCGGGAGTCATGGCAGTATCCAGCCTTCTCGATAATTAGTTATTTATTTTAGGTGCAGAATTATGTTCTTAGAACGAAAATAAATTATTAAACGTTGCTGCCACTCCATTAACAATCATATGACAACGAAATATTCACACGCCCAGAGGAGTATAAAGTCTGCGTTAAGTGTGATATCTCTAGCCTTTATTATGTTTAATTTAAGTTTCTTTCTGTATGCAACATTGGCTTTCACATATAAAATCGAGAGGAATTAACGAGTTCCCTTCGTATTTTCGTTGAAATTAATTGATTAATTAATTAATTAATTAATTAATTAATTAATTAATTAGCCTTCTCGGAAAACTCGTGCCTCCAATAACGAAGCTAATAACTTTAAAAATAGTGATTTCAGAGTGATAAAAAAGAAACGAAAAAATGAGATTGAATAAAATATATTGGTATTAAAGATCTAGCATAGTTGTATAATCTAATTACTTCATTTTATTCATATTTTCTAGTATGTATATAAGAAAGAAATTAAGTTTTATTACACACAGCGAAGAAAATTTTCTTGGATTTTTAGAGTAATGGTCATGACAAAAAATCAGTGTAACTTGCAAGAAGAAATTATCTCCAAAGTCGAAAATACAATTTCATAATTCATATCTCATGCTATTTAATCCAGACCGTATACTATTTTGGGCGTAGAGACATTGACACATTCCTATAAATTTATGCGTTCTCATACGAGAAAGAGAAGGAATACGCTTAGAAAGCTTAAGAGATTCGGCACATTTATCACTTAAATGCTGACGTAATTGGCTGTGCATCATCAAAGGGCGACGATCGCATAAAATAAAAAAAAAAAAAACAGTGAGAAAAAAGGGGCGTAACGTCGAGACTTAAAATTCTCAACAGAAACTGTGAAAGAAATGTTGCACAAAGGAGGCAGAACCGAGCAACAATTGCAACAATAGAAAGTCTGCAACGACAATTGCAGCCGAAGGAGTTTTATTTGCGGTAATTACTCAGAGGACTCACCTTCCCCTCTGGTTCAGAAATACACAAACGGGGAAATTTGGTCTTAATGTTTATAATGCTCTTTGAATATGATTTCCAAAGAACAATAGCCTAATTGTTTATTTGTTATTCTGTGGCTCTGAAATACTATGCGTATTTTTATCATTGAGTTATTATCTTTTAGAAGATTTAACCCATTCTTATGGAATACGCTCACCACAGGGGCCACTGACTCGAAATTCAAGCTTCCAAAGAAAATGGTGTTCATTCGAAAGAAGTAACAGAAGGTAATGGGAAATACAGAAAGACGATCTCAGTTATTAGAAAAAAACAGATAAAGAAAAAGATTAATAAATAAATAATATGTAAGTAAAATATTATAATACAAGTCAAATAGTATTAGGGTAGTAATGCATTGCATCATCGCTTGAACTTCTGAAGTTCCAATTTGCACGACATCCTCTGGGAGGCTGTTCCGCAGTCCATCTTGGTTCATCGACGTTAACAAGCATCTGATACTGATAATGGTATCTCATTTCTGTTATGATTCGATCTGGTCATTCTCGATATACGCTACAGGAATCTGGGTTTCATTAGCGGATTTACAATTATACCTGTACTTTTCAGAAGAGGCTCTCTGAATATTGCATGCATTCTCGTGGTCTCGTGACCTTCAGGATCACAATCGAGGGACACGAAATCGGGCTAAAAAGGTGAAATAAAGATTATCTGTAAAGTGGTGGATCAGCGTCTTCTTTTGGTCCAGAAGTGGGAAAACAAGTTAAAAAAAATTAGGAAATTGTTAAAAAATACTTATGACGACACGTATTTCAGTCACCTTCAATTCTTTACATCTTCAATAGACGCCTCCTCCCCTCCTCCCCTCCCTCCGCACAAACACACACGCACACACTCGTAAACAAATACATGCGCATGTGCACCTTCCCTTCTCTCTCTCTAACATCAAACCTCTATGACACATTCTCATTATCCACGTTACCTTAGAGTTGCCTAGAAGATGCTTCTAGATTTCTCATGGCACAAAAAAAAAAACGCATATAGCTCACACTCTTAAGTGTCCTGGTATTTTGCCGTATGCCTCTCTCTCTCTCTCTCTCTCTCTCTCTCTCTCTCTCTCTCTCTCTCTCTCTCTCTCTCTCTCTCTCTCTCTCTCTCTCTCTTATTAAAGCCAATCGACAGGAACTACCCAGTTTCAAAATAATCATTTTTATGCACGATATCGGCGTGAATATATACATTTTTAATGGCAACTTAATGATTTTTTTGTTCTGCTCAGAAGGTCTCAAAAGTTACGAGTACCCAAAACTGACTAGGGGCTCAGACCAAAAAACACTGGAGAGAGAGAGAGAGAGAGAGAGAGAGAGAGAGAGAGAGAGAGAGAGAGAGAGATATTCTCTCTAGATCTGGCCACAACAAGCTTTCCCCTCTTTGAGGAGGCAGATGTTTGAATTATTCATCTTTAGAACAAAAACCGTACGGAATCTCGCGACGGCCGAAGGACGCCACAGAAAACGTCGGTCTAGACCTGAAGATGTTCTTACGTTGTGTTGTGATTTCTTTGAAAGCTCTTTGTACCCTGCGCTTTACGTCTTGTCCCTTTTTAGTCTTTCCTTACTCTTCGTCCCTAAGGCATGGTGGCAGAATAAATGTAGATCCCTTGTTATCTCTCATGTCATAAGGGCGTCTTTTTGAAAGTGTAACTCAAAGCTTGATACATTTTTACGGGAAAGAAAGAGAATATGAATGGAGGTACAGTAAAAGGAATGAAAAGGGTTGTAGCTAGGGTCCGAAGGGACGCTGCAAAGAACCCTGAGTAATGCCTACGGTGCACCGCATGAGGTGCACTAACGGCACTATCACCCTACGGAGTATACAGATTATTTCATCCTGGTGTCTCACGCTCAGCAGAGACGATCGTGCAATCACTTTGAGGGCGGTGTGTACCGGTGTATAATACCATCACGTCGAAATATGCATTTCGGACGTAGCCAAGCTGGTGTAATAATCCTTACGATGAAATACAGCAGCGATATAATGATCACTATATCAGATGCGAAGCTGCTGACTTAGGCGGGATATTATTAGCATCTCGAAGCTTATTCGTGTTATAAGATGCGAGGATTTGCATTTGTTGCTGGTATCAGGATATGAACGTGAAGGTGTGTGTGTGTGTGTGTGTGTGTGTGTGTGTGTGTGTGTGTGTGAAGAGAGAGAGAGAGAGACGGGGGGAGGCTGAAAAACCCCAGAGTTGGGCATCGGAGGAAATCATGGAGAGGAACGTTATTTGTGAGTGAAAATATCTCAAGAATATTCAGGATAACTTAGGCAAAGAAATGTTTTTAAACAGGAACAGTTCAATAGCTTTGGATAGCAACTCTGGGTACTAGGAACCGTTTGCCGGAGAGTAGGGTAAACAAAAATTAAAACTTTTACGTGTAGAAACTTACGAAGTGAAATGATACGGCGCACTGCCCTCTCCTTCACTAATAGGTTGTCATCTAAACCAAGTCAGACCACCGGATTTCACATTTCCAGTGGCGAGGTCAGTCTTTCTCGGATTGGTTGGTCACTGCCCGAGGGAAATCAACGTTTCCATTTGTCAACGAAGTTACATCAAAGATCATGCGATTTGTCATGTGTCCCGAATCCATCAGAATGAATTTGGCAACTGACCTCAATTTCTCACTCGTAGTGTTGGGATGTTAGAAGAGAGGGGTCTATAAATCAGTCGCCTGAGGGACAATCTCTCCTTTAGTTTCTAAATTACGATTTTTATTTTCTTTTTTTTTTTTAGCTGATTGCTATAAACCCCTTTACTTTAGAGACCAATCACAGTTTGTGGAAGTCTAAATTCTTACCTTGAAGAGGTGTGTCTAGAAATTCCCTTTGTGTTTGTAAGATCTCCATACACTTTGTGTATAAGATGTAGCATCTCTTGTGGAACATGAATTGGGAACTGTATATCACGTATACGAGATATTACCTGTTGGTTGTCTTGCACTTCAGAATGTTCAGCCACTTTTCTTTTCATAATCTTTTTACGTAATAAAGTGGTGACAGTGATTTACAACTCATTCCACTATCACAATGCGGCTCTTCACTAACCATACTTGGCTCCCCCACCTTTCTCTCTCTCTCTCTCTCTCTCTCTCTCTCTCTCTCTCTCTCTCTCTCTCTCTCTCTCTCTCTGTTCTCCCACACAAATTGAAGAGACCGTCTGGTCTTTATTTAGATTTTTATGAGAAAATTTGCTTTTATTTTCACCAAGCCTTCGTCCAGATTCTTGCATGTATCTGTATCACTTACTAACATTCGGTGTTATTGAAAAGCTTTGGTTAATAACGAGTAATCCGTCTCAAAATCACGCATAAACACACGTGAATCCAGATAAACAGCGTTTTCAACGGACCTGTATGCTGTCTACGAACAACGCGGTGATAAATGAAATACCGTACGTGGCAACAAAAAGTTAGA
Organism: Macrobrachium rosenbergii; assembly: GCF_040412425.1. Classification (NCBI taxonomy): domain Eukaryota; kingdom Metazoa; phylum Arthropoda; class Malacostraca; order Decapoda; family Palaemonidae; genus Macrobrachium; species Macrobrachium rosenbergii. The sequence continues at coordinate 28,357,337 of NC_089789.1, forward strand.
ATTTGTAAACATTTACGTGAATAAGTGAAATTATACACCGACGGTAGAGAGTAGCCTCATAAAGAGGGTGTGGCAGCGTCACAGTCCCTTTAAATACCAGATTTAAAGGGCCAAAGAATTGCGTATGAAGCAAAACATCGTCTGTCTGGCAAAACTGACATTTTTTTTCCTAACTGAAAATGGGAAAAACAAATTTTCCACACCAAGTACCCCAAACTCTAATATTTTAACTTTATGACAGTATGGGCATCGAGACAGCATTATTATTATTATTATTATTATTATTATTATTATTATTATTATTATTATTATTATTATTATTATTTGAATAATAATAATAATAATAATAATAATAATAATAATAATAATAATAATAATAATAATAATAATAATGTGGTACTGAAAAATCATTGCTACATCAGCTGAGTTTAAATTGTACGTCGTGTAGGTCTTCCCAATCAATATTTTCTGTATGTTATTTCTGCAAAACATTGTTCGATATTCATTTCAATGTCGGACAAGGATGCTAGTACTTTGAAGATCCCTTTAATAGTATTTAAGAAACGCCACGAACAAAAATTACAGGCAGTGTTTCGCTAGGGCGAGTAGCTTTCCTCAAGGGTGAGTAGTGTTTCTCATGGGCGAGTAGTGGTCCTCAAGAGCGAGTAGTGTTTCTCAAGGGCGAGTAGCGTTCATCAGGGGCGAGTAGTGTTCCTCAAGGGCGAGTTATGTTTCTGAAGGGCGAGTAACGTTCCTCAAGGGCGAGTTGTGTTTCCCAAGGGCGAGTAGCGTTCCTCAAGGGCGAGTAGCGTTCCTCAGGGGCGAGTAGTGTTCCTCAAGGGCGAGTCATGTTCCTCAAGGGCGAGTAGTGTTGAGTAGCGTTCCTAAAGGGCGAGTAGCGTTCCTGAAGGGCGAGATGCCCTTACAACCTACTTTCCACCTGAGGGATATCACCTGTAATTTTTGTGCACAGGAATTCTTATCATTACCGATATCAGTAGTGGAACCCCTTTTGTCACAAGAGACATCATAAATTTCCTGTAAGTTTGAGAAGCATTTATATCTCTAAACTGTTGTATCAAGAGAAGGTTTAGTAGGATAATTACAGTCACACCACTCACCCGCCACTTATCTCTCTCTCTCTCTCTCTCTCTCTCTCTCTCTCTCTCTCTCTCTCTCTCTCTCTCTCTCTCTCTCTCTCTCTTCTCGAATAATCCACCCCTAGCCCCAGTACCCTTTCTGCTGAGAGGATTGAGAGGAAAAGAGCAAACACAACACAGAGACCTTTTCCTACATCCTTCTCGGAGACGGAAATCCCTGTGGAATCCTCTTCTTCCTTGGAAGGAGAAAGGCGGGTTTAGTTTCTTCTCTTCTAGGCAAGCGGGTGAAGGTTTTAACCAGTATTGTGGTAAATAGTATTCATATTGCTATTTCGTATAGAACTTTCATTTCTCTTTTAGCTGGAACTTTGAAATATTCCTTAGTTTTTCATACAAAGTCCCTTGAAGATCACAAGCAATATGGTTTGTCGTCTGTGGTTCGACGATATCAAATGCTTCTTCTTCTTCTGCTTCTTCTTCTTCTTCTTGTCTTATGTGAACTCTTGCATGTCTCCGCCGCCCCACCCTCAGTCGAGTTTGAAACACAGAACTTAAATAAACGAATTACATGCTCAGAAAAAATGTTATCTCTAATCCGATGCTCTATAAACAACTAGTTTTATCATGGATGATCTTTATGCACACATCCTGTGAGTTCTCACTGAACGATTGTTGGCAGTTAGACAATTTACATAAAACGACGTAGCACTTGATCAAAATAAACCAAACCGATATTTTCCAAAAGGGAATCGCTAACAACAGCTCAAAGCCTTCGCCTTGTGCGGGAAAATAAATAAAAAATAATAACCACAAGGAAAGCTAACGAAACGAACTGAAATATCAGATAGAACAGATGCATCACTAATGATGAATCCCAAAGTGCAAATTGCTATTTCTTATGACCTGAAGGCAGTTGTGACAGAGGGTGACCTCTCTTACAGAGACATTCTGCTTTCAAGCTCGGGTCACGGACAGATCGAGTTGTCAAACTGAACTTCTTGGTTGACAAAAGCCTCATCTAAGTTTCCTTTCAAGTCGATCAAACTAATTTTGGGGGCACAGTAACAAAGGGCCACTTAGTCAAAGTTGCTGAGAGCTATCGGTGTTTTGAGATAATGTAGGCAAATCAATAATAATAATAATAATAATTAGCCAATAGAGAAAACTCCTGGTTTTGCGATAATGAATATAATATCAATTATAATAACAATCGTTATATCTATCACAATAATAATAATAATAATAATAATAATAATAATAATAATAATAATAATAATAATAATAATAATAATGGTTTTGATAATAATAATAATAATAATAATAATAATAATAATAATAATAAATAATAATAATAATAATAATAATAATAAATATTTAGAACGACATTCCAATAACTGGAACAATCAAAGTCGCAGTTTTATTAACATAAATGTCAAACTCTAAATATTCTTGTGCAATAAAAGCACCATGTGAGACTGTAATACAGAGAATATGTGGATAATATATTCTTCGCAAAGCTTAGATGATTAAATGCCTAGAATAAGCGCGAAATGGTCTTCAAAAAAAAAAGTACACTTTTTACAAAAATGAGGTCAACAAGTGAAACATTTGTAAATTAAGAATTTACCTTGTTACTATACTTATAAAGACTGATGTTTCTACCCACAAACAGAACGTGAATCTAAATCTTACAAACATATTAGATCCTGATATTCTAGATGTTCCTACTTATCCGATCAATGACGGTGGGGCAAAAGCAGCTGATTGTTTACCTTATTTTCTGTTTTATTGTTTGTTACTTTGTCATAAATATCCTTCTTTATGAGCGGTACGACGCCAGATAAATCTTAATCAATCAGTCAGTCCTTCTCGATAAAGTATGCAGCTGGTTCTCCCTTATCCCACATGAGCTAAGGCAAGTGCTTAAGTCTTTCTCTTACCCTAATACAATTCAACTTGTATTTTAATGTTTTAGCTACATTTTTATTTCTTTATTTATATATTTATTTATTTATTTATTTATTTATTTATTTATTTATTTATTTATTTATTTATTTATTTATTTATTTATTTATTTATATATATTTATTTATTTATTTGTTAACGTATCTGTTTGTCTAAGAACTGATCTCTTCTTTCTGTATTTCCCATTACCTTCTGGCATTTCTTTCGAATGAACACCATAATCTTTGGAAGCTTGAATTTCAAGTCAATGGCCCTTGTGGGCTTGTCCGAAATGAACGGGGTTCATTTTGGATCTTATTCTCAAGGTCTAATGAATATTCTTTAGACCTTGCCTAATCTTGTGGCTAGATAAAGGGAAGCGAGTATTATGCGAGGCTCTTACCAAGTACATTTCAGCGTTTGTATACATTAAGTTCAATGCTTACACTCAAAACTTCGTAGTTTACAGACACTACCTAGTGCACAAAGAGAGACAGAGAGAGAGAAACTTTGCGGGCGTTCTTCATCTGATGACAGGGATCAAGTTTTATAGAGGAGAAAGTAGTCTTATCCTCTTCAGATTACACATAAGTACGTACCAAAAGCTTTGATGAATTAGGGGAAGAAGCCAGAAAGGTAATATCTAAAGGTAATTAGATGTCTGTGACATTCTCACTGATGATAATTACTGGTTCTATAAACAGGGAAGAAGAGAAAGCAGTCGGTGGAGAGAACAATACTTTAAAAGAGAATGAGTTGCAAACGTACGCAGATATGCGATATGATACAAGTGCGTTACGTTTAGATATTATAGTAAAATATTTTGTATGGAATCCTAAATCTCATCCAGATAGGTAGCCAACGTCAAAGAATTAAGTTCATCTATATTGAAGCCCCCTCCTTCTTTCTCTTCCCCACTCCTTCCGTCTCTCTCTCTCTCTCTCTCTCTCTCTCTCTCTCTCTCTCTCTCTCTCTCTCTCTCTCTCTCTCTCTTTCAAAAATACTCTGTTCTTTTCCACGTAGTGTTTCTTTCCAAGTTAATAACCTTTTTCAATTGTAGTGGTAACTCATGAACTTTCTGAATCTCCTGTTTCCTTCTTCGGAGTGCTTTAGAAAAGCTCGTGAGGTTTTTATTATGATATTCACCAGTAAATCTTGAAATATTTGAAGGAGAAACCGAACTCGTTTGCTAAAGCGATTACGGTGCAGATATCCAAGCCGACATTATCACCTTTTGCAAGGAAATTTTATTTTAATTTCGTTTTGTGTGGTCTTTTGTTGTAAGTGATTGTTTTTGTCACCAGGATTATGGAAATTATTGTCCGTGAATTTGACGATATTTTGACTTGGTTAGACTTTGTGAAGGTCCTAGAGATTAGGTTTTGGGAGAGAAGGGAAATACGAGTAATGAAATGCTCAGCCTTGAGGGAGATTTCTTTTAGTAAACATAAAGCAGGTGGAATCTGAAACCTAATGTCCATATCCATACACAAATCGAAACAAAGAAGAAAGGGATTATAAAAGAATAGAGGAACTTATGCTAGGAAGTGACTGATTTTCAAAGAGCATATATTGTTAGTGCATTGAGCATCATACCTTCTCTAGATTTACCTTAACCGGCGGGGTAGTAGAGAGAAACATTTAAATAAGATAGTATTCCAAGCAGAATAGAAACGGAATTTTAAATATGCCAGATTAATTTACACAAAACGAACAGCTCTCACAGAGAAACAACACAAAGCTGTTACTAAATCAAGTTTTTCCTAATTATCTGTAAAGATTTGCATTACTTACAAAAAATATAACTAATACAAATATATCCCCTCCGTCTCATGTTACAGCATTCTTTGCTTAATAAATTACTGTACATAAATGAATGTATATACTTATCCCAAACACTAGAGGTTACTATGACCAGCCTTATATTCCATGATTTCGGAATAAATGACGCCCTTATTCCCAATTTACCTGCGCAGGTAGACATTTATGGCCTTAAATTGTGCAAGAACGTCAGCCCAGGGAACAGGAGAACTTTTTCACAGGCATGCTTTTTCCGTCTGGTCGTAGTGCTCTTAAAAACGGCCTTCTGTAAACCTGAATTTCAAGGGCTTCTTTTATGACCAATTCTTGAACGTATATGCCGTACTCTTAAGTTATGCTGCCGATCACATAATGTAACTTAGTGGGAAACACTTTTTCACCGGAATGAACCGTTCACGTAGCAACTTACTTGGCTATTTATGGGTTATACCGTATTGCGTTGTTCATAAGTCTTTTCTCATTTTCCCTCGTAGGGATCATTCGGTTTTGAGGATGCTAGTTGTGATATACGGTCATTTATTAGTGTTACTATGAATGTATAAAATGATAATAATAATAATAATAATAATAATAATAATAATAATAATAATAATAATAATAATTATGGCTGTCCGCCTAAGAAACAGGAGATCAGCGCCTGCCTATGAGCCTACAGAGGCCCAGGAAGACTTAACTAATAATAATAATAATAATAATGAGGGTTATTACACAGTGTCTCGACAAAAATGATAGTTCGTGGTTATTATTTAATTTCCCGAACACTGGAGGAGAAATTTGTTAAACAATGCCGAATCAAAAATCAAAGCACTTTTCAAACCATGGCACTTTGTTGAGGAATAAAGGGCAAGTGATGGAAGGTGACCTTACATCAAATGATACTGGTTTCATAAACTGTTTTGGATTAACGTCCACATAACAAGACTCAAAAAGAGGGTTTGCATGCAGCCTCATTGAAGTCGCGTATAAAATGCTTTGGTATCAAACTAATTACTTCGTGTTCATTAGATGAATATTACATACAGTAATGGCAAGGCTTGCATAATCCAAGTTCTTTTATGGCTTCTAAGATTTAGTAGATAGTGTCCTCGTTTCTTCTTTTCACAATTGTTGTATAAATACTCAAGAGCGTGATGAGGATTTGATCACAGGTCTCTATTTGCCACCTGTGTTTTCTATTGCAAATTTCGAATAGTCCTTTCATCCAAGTTTAAATTGACACTGGAGATGATGACGGAAAAATAGAGCAGCACTGCATGCATTTGAATTATAATTTCTAGCTCTGTCTATCTCTCCAGGTACCTTATTCTTGATGAAAGCATAAACAGGTAGCCAGGCATTTTTGAAACAATGGCCCTCACTTTTGGATAAATAATGGACGGTATAATTCCGTCCTTTCTGTTGCGAAAATTGTTTGTTCATCGGACAGAAGAAAAAAATGTCCATACAAATTAATTGTTTTCATATTTTACAAAAATAGCAACTGGTGGAAATGTAAATGTTTTGTAATGGCTTTGATTGCTGTTTGTACAAGCAACTAATCATATATGAATTGTGTGAAGGATGGGTGAGTTATTTTCAACATTAGATTTGCAGATTAATGGCACGGTAAATATTTTGCTGGATGCTGAATACAGGATTTAGATGAAACGTATTTCATATTACTTTGTGTGCGATTATAAAAGGGTTATTTTGGTGTGTATATAGACGTCATTGTTAAATGAACCATCACACGTTTTTTTCTTATTTTAGGCTGTCATGAAAAAATATTAAAAAGACTATCCTTTGGCCAAAACATACTTTTACAACTTCTCTCTCTCCTGTCCATCCTTGTTGTCAAGTGTATTGCTGTGAAAATGTTGAAGACTGATTGCTTTAAACAAAGTTAATCTTATGTTCTTTGCTAATATTTGGACTATATATATTTATTCACCTAAATGCGTTTGCATATCTGTCGTTGTTTTAGAATCTTTGCTTCCCAGAACCACTCATCAGTTATGATTCCTCTTATGCGTAAGTCATTCCCAGTGTATGGTGAACTCGATATTGAACGGTTCTGAGGATTTATTTATATTTATAAATTTAAATGTCTCGCGTGCAAAGGTGAGAAAATTCAATAATTAGCTAAGTGTTACAAACGTACCTATCAGGTATCATGAGGACATGGACTGACATCGATTCTAACCACAGAACTTGAATACGACAAGCGATATTTACAGCAGAATCGATATCAACTTATATCTACCTTGACCATTCCCTGGTCTGTAAGTCTTTTCAGAGGTATAGTGGATTCGATATGACACCATATTTGTGGCTTAATATTTGTAAATGTAAGAAAGTGACGCGTGGAAACAACGGAGTGCAAGATATAATGAATGCACATCGTCTGGGGCTGAACTAGAACCAAGTCTAGTGATAGGAAACTGCAACCTCATCAGTGAAGTCTGGCAATACTGTGAAGGTGGTCAGTATATGAACAAGGGACTACCGATGAATGAGACACCGACGGTGTCCCGTGAGCTCCTAGAAGATTGGGTTTTTACCCTCTTCATTTCTAAGTGAAAGTTCAGAAAGATTCGTCAGATTTTAGGAGCCTAATGTCCAAGGAGTCACAATACGGCTCGAGAAGCCCATAGATCTTCCCTCTGGCTTTTGCGTTTCTCTTGTAAGCTTAATGTCAAATTCCTTGTTCAGGTTAAAGAGATGAATCTGATATTCGTAGAAAAGTTATGGGGCAATCGATATTTAACCTACACAAAGATGGAAGAATGAATAAAAACAAATTAAAATTTCCCTTAAAAGGGAAGGAGCTCATGCAAAAAGAGTAGTCTATGTGAAACTGAATGTGGCGCGCATGACACAGAATATGGAAAAGGGAGAGACAGAGAGAGTGAGCTAAAAATCTGACAGATATGCAATTATCTTTTTCTCCGTCGCACAGAAGGATATTTGAATTCAACTAATATTCAATGAAGCGAAACAATTTCATGTCTTCGATTTCCGATACTTTTTTTTTTTTATTTGAAAGAGTAATTAATCAACATGATTTTTTTTTCCTGTTATGAATTTTAACCAGATTTCATAAAAATGTTAAAAGTATCCGTGAAAAACGTGTTTCCAGAATCTAGTGTCATTCATTAAATCAGAAATAATCTTTTTGATTTTGAGATGGCTTTCATGTAGACCTGTGATGAATGTGGGGAAAACTGAGTGAAAGGAGAAAGGAATGAAGTATTCCAGGAAAAAACTTATGTCAGAAGAGAGAGAGAGAGAGAGAGAGGGAGGAGTCTTTGGAAATCTGCAACAGAATGTGAGACCGCTGTAAACTGTGCACCATTTTCATTTATTGCACCATCAACACTTCGCAAGATCCGGCCATTTCTGAAAACTTAGTGCGTTGATGGTTACCCTTCACCAAGAACGAGTTGGAAAGGGGAAATTCACAACAACGTTAGGTACGCATTGAGAGAAAGGTCTTCATCGGTTTCCCAATCCTTATATTACAAAGTAAAAAAAAAAAAAAATTATACAGTATTTTCATAGTGGAATCATTTTACCAATTGTTGAAAAGGATGACATTTTACTAATGGAAGTTCCGAATAAAATAACGCCCCCTCCGGAGATGTACGGCATTGACAATCAAATTTCAAACTTTTCCTGTAAAGACAGGATCTAATTAATAAATTTTTCTCTCCCGTCTTAGGATTAACGAACGCATTTTCCCAAACACCGGAGTTTACTTGTTTTTTCGTCCTTTATCTAACCTTCCTTGATATTCTATAATAACGATAAAATGACTTGACTTTTCAGCCGACAGTATTTTATTGCTCATCCATCATTAACGATGTCTACCCTCGTTGTCTTTTCCTTTTTGAAAAGTTTTATCGTTGAATTTTTGCACGAGAGAGAGAGAGAGAGAGAGAGAGAGAGAGAGAGAGTTTCTTTTACCAAAGATGAACTTTAATTGAGAGAGAGAGGAAGTTTCTTTTACCACAAGGTGAACTTCAATTGAGAGAGAGAAAGGAAGTTTCTTTTACCACAAGGTGAACTTTAATTGAGAGAGAGAGAGAGAGAGTTTCTTTTAGAGAAGAAAGAGTGAACTTTAGAGAGAGAGAGAGAGTTTCTTTTACCACTAGGTGAACTTTAACTGAGAGAGAGAGAGAGACAGACAGACAGACAGACAGAGAGATGAAGTTTCTTTTACCCCAAGGTGAACTTTAATTGAGAGAGAGAGAATTTGTTTCTTTCATTGGAAGCCGAACTGCATTTGAGAGAGAGAGAGAGAGAGAGAGAGAGAGAGAGAGAGAGAGAGAGAGAGAGAGAGAGAGAGAGAAAGAGGAAGTTTCTTTGACTGCAAGGTGAACTTTAATTGAGAGAGAAGTTAAGTATACCTTAGTTTAACCAGACCACTGAGCTGATTAACAGCTCTCCTACGGCTGGCCCGAAGGATTAGACATATTTTACGTGGCTAAGAACCAACTGGTTACCTAGCAACGACCTACAGCTTATTGTGGAATCCGAACCACATTATACCGAGAAATGAATTTCTGTCACCAGAAATAAATTCCTCTAATTCTTCATTGGCCAGTCGGAGCATCGGACGCGGGCCTAGGAGAGTGCTAGCCGAGTACGATATCGACCCACCAATGGGAAACTAATTGAGAGAGAGAGAGAGAAGAGTAATATATCACAGATAATTCACAAAGATATTGAGATAAGGAGAAAACTCACAAATACCTCGAGACCAACGACAGACAAACAGTAACAGAGAGAACCAGAAGAGAAGTATCCAATGATAACGTTTTCTATACCTTGTCTTTGTGCGATATAGAAAATGGTATGGAATCTTAGAGAAAATATCTTGTTGGATATCCTCAAGGCGTTTTCATCCCGTCCAGAAAAAAAACCTCTTGTTGCAAAGAAAAAGCAAAAGACTCGGCTAATGAACCTGGGGTTTGGAATGCTTCCTCCTCGATATGATCAGGGAATCAGTTCTTTCAGACTTTTCTTTCTGCTTCGCATGTTTCTTTTATTTGGTTATGGCCATTTTTATCTAATTCTTATTTGCTTTTCAAATCGTGCTCTCATTCTTCGTTCCTCTTCAGATCCTTTCTGTGTATCTCAGTTTTATTTTTCTTTTTTGGACGAACGATTCGCTCCAGATATTAGCAGCGATATCTTTACCATTAAAAGCATCATATCCCATTTTTAAATCCCTATTGATTTACCAATTTTCTTTTCTTGTAGATATTTTTAGCTTTCTTTCTTATGCATTTCTTAGTAAATTCCTTTTTCTTATCACCTGTATTACTCGACAGACATATTTACTAATAGAAATACCCTGTACAATAATTCATCTACAAAAGTGTCATGTTTCCCATTTTGAGCATTAAAACAATTGTTATTATAATCATGTCATTAAGCATATATATATATATATATATATATATATATATATATATATATATATATATATATATATATATATATATATATATATTCTAATATATTAATGCTTGTAACTACAAGCCGATATCAAAGGGAAGAAAATCTAAACGGCCGGCCGCAAAGGAACTGATTAATCATGGCTACGAGAAGGATAAAAAGTCTATCACCTCTCGTATATATATACCTGGCTACGATGGTGAGGATGGGTCTATTCCAGCTCTAATAAATATATCTGATAACGACAGGTATATATATGTATGAGAGGTGATAGATTTATCCTTCTCGTAGCCAGGTCGGCAACGTTACCTCCTTGTGATTAAGGTAACTCGGTTCGCTTCCTATCACAGGCTCTTCAATTTCTTCCTTTGGATATATTTGGCTTCTGTAGTTACAAGCATATCCAAAAAGCAACGAAGAATTAGCGATAAAGAGGCATTGTGGCTATTAGAATTATATGTCTGGTAAAAGTGACCAGTAGATTCTGCATATATATATATATATATATATATATATATATATATATATATATATATGAATTATATGTATGTATATAAAGCCTATATTTTGAAATAATATGATTGCACATTAAACCCTATGAAATATGAATTGCTCAGGAAATTCGTCACAGATAACATGACGGCATCAATTATAGCAGTCGTTGTATAATCCCGTTTAATGGGTCTGCATCCAAATGTATTAATAAACAATAACGATGAATGTTTACTGTTGATTTTATGAAGTTTACATATATAAGCGTTATTAGTTTGATAATAATGATTATATTGACAGTTCCGTCTTTGGAATTAACTGTAAACATGTTGTTGATTTTGATTTCATTATGTGTTACTTGTTATTACAACAATAATAATAATTGCCTGGTGTGAAACTAGGCACTAGTATACCATTATAATAATTCGTTACTGTAATTATTATTAATATTGTTATTATAACCCTTCGTCCTGTAATAAAAGGCGGTGGCCGAAAATTTTGACTCTAATGCCTTTCAAAAGTCTCTCTCTCTCTCTCTCTCTCTCTCTCTCTCTCTCTCTCTCTCTCTCTCTCAGATATACAGTATAAGTCGAATACCTCGACGAGGGTGATCTGAATCGCTTCCTTTCAATCACAGAGACACCTCCTTCACCTCGATGAGTTTCGGAAATGAAAAGAGTGTGGATGTGTGGACGCTTCGTATTGAGCACCTCGGAAGGTTCTTTGAATGACGGGGGCTGGGGGGGAGGGGGGGAAACACTCTAGATGGAAGGCGTACTTCTTGCCTGGACAGGCAGACAAATGAAAAAAAGTAATTTATTTGCACATTCGAAGATTTAATTTTTTTTTTTTAATCTTTGAATGAGCAAACAAATTATTTTGTGGTCAGCAGCGTTATAATGTATTACAATATAACAAAAGACATCATTATAAATTGTTTGTTAACATGCAGTGACGTTAACTTTCCTTCTTTTCCTGTAGGAAATAACAGTGGCCTATAAGATATCTGTTTGCCCTGACTGCTGTCGAACCAAAAGATTTAAAACAGATTTTAAAAAATGCAGCATTTATTTTTAAATAATCAGTTATTTAGTATAAATCCAGGAGGAAAATATAAAAAGGACCGTGTCAAGAATTCTGGCACTCGGAACTGAAGCTTTTATGTCAAATATGTGGATAATTTTGTCAAGATAATACGCATTGATCCATTGTATTGATGCGCTGAAAAATTTTTGACGAATTTTATTTACTGTGAACCGTTGCCAAAGCCTGTTGGTAAATTTATACCCACTAATGACGTTAAACGGATGAGGCATCCTCAAGCATTACAAGGCTTTCCCTCCGACTAACTCAGTCCCCTTTTAATGAGGAGGTTCAGCTTCTCACAGTAATTGCAACAACAATAGAATTACGGAGAATCATCCATTAGATGCAACGTTCAGAGCTTCTAATGGAAACCAGAAAAAATACCTCTTCTGCCAGTGGTATGATTCTGGTTTAATTTTTAGTTTTCTGTAAAACAAAACTATGGAGATGGTTTTGTCTGTCCGTCCGCACTTTTTCTGTCCGCCCTCAGATCATAAAAGCTACTGAGGCTAGAGGGCTGTAAATTGGTATGTTGATCATCCACCCTCCAATCATCAAACATACCAAATTGCAGCCCTTTAGCCTCTGTAGTTTTTTTTTATTTAAGGTTAAAATTAGCCGTAATCGTGCATCTGGCAACTATATAGGACAGGCCACCACCCGGCCGTGGTTAAAGATTCATGGGCCGCGGCTTATACAGTATTATACCGAGACCACCGAAAGATAGATCTGTTTTCGGTGGCCTTGATTATACGCTGTACAGAAACCTTGATTGAGCCGAAGAAACTTCGGCGCATTTTTTACCTGTTTACTGTTTATCTGGCCTTCTGTAAATATTATATCTAAGAAATGCAAGTTTCCCTCAAATCTCTGTTAATGGTGATCTCTCCATACCTGACTGAATAAAAGATCGATTACTGCAAATATGTGGACAGAATAATATTAAATAAAGTTGCTTATCCCAAAGAAAGGTTCGCAGAATGCTGCACTTGTCTTTCTGCTAATGAATCCTTCTTTCAAGATGTTTATAGCGGAATCAGTTGCAGACAAAATAAGATTTTTATCACAAAGTATCACGATTTTAGTGAAATATATGACACCGTGAAAATCTACGCCACAAATGGCTTTAGGAGCAAAGTAGTCAGTTCCTGTTTGTGGACTAGGAGATCTTGTAAAGTTTACTGTTCTAAGAGATTTGTTTGGGGAATTGTGTGTTTATGGTTTACTCACCCACCTGACCTACTTTCTGCAGCAAGTTTTTAAAGGAATTTCAATTAACATTGTTAATGTTGTGACCTCGAAACTGGTATTTTAGTTACAAGCGTTACTCAAATCAAATTGTAAGTTTAATGTTTCTTTTCCAAGTTAAAATGTAATGTTTCATTTCAGATTGTAAGTGTTATGTTTCCTTTCTAAGTTTAAATGTAATGTGTCGTTTCAAATTGTAAGTGTGATGTTTCCTTTCCACGTGTAAATGTAATGTGTCATTTCAAAATGTAAGTGTGATGTTTCCTGTCCAAGTTTAAATGTAATGTGTCATTTCAAATTGTAAGTGTGATGTTTTCTTTCCAAATTTAAATGTAATGTGTCATCCCAAATTGTAAGTGTGATGTTTTCTTTCCAAATTTAAATGTAATGTGTCATCCCAAATTGTAAGTGTGATGCTTCCTTTTGGCCGTAACTAACCAGAGGGACCTGAATTAAGAAATAGTTCGCTGTTAAGGGCATACCACTGGCAAATTATATCTTGAAACATGCTGAAAAGGTATCATCCAGCCGTTAATGTTTTTTTTTTTTTTTTACATGACCATGTAACTGAGTTCAGGTTGAATGTTGTGAATACCTATGTAATTTCAAGATCGAAATCTTTCGGCCAGAGCGTTA